>NC_034610.1:52608065-52625469 GCF_900095145.1 Mus pahari | reverse complement strand
AGGGAGGGAGGGAGGGAGGGAAGGGAGAGAGAGAGAGAGAGAGAGAGAGAGAGAGAGAGAGAGAGAGAGAGAGAGAGAGGCAGCAGAGAGAAAGAGAAGCAGCAGAGAGAAAGAACAACTTAAATCAGGGCAGCTGAATAGAATTTCCCTGCCTGTTGATCTCTCTTCCTGACTAACATGAATTTCTGAGCTCTAGAGTCATAGATTTAAGACTATGAGTCTAGAATCCCAAGAGTAGGAGAAAAAAATAATAATTTCTGCTTCCCTCCACTGTCTTCTTACCTACAAACTGAAAGTGAGGAAGGAGTCTAATTTTGGAGAGAGATGCACGGGTTGTTGTGTGCATCTACTCTAGAAATCATCCAAATCCACAATGACCTTCATGTCTTCTAGCATCTGTAAGTGAGACACTCATCATGAAGCTATCTTTTCTGCACTGAGCAACAAGGAAAGGGTTCACACTGTCTGGGGAACTTTGAAGGGAATGTGAATAATACAGGTTCTATCTGATCACAACATTTTAGATTTCTCTCAGCATAGAGTCACTTATCAAAGTTTACAGATATCCCTAATCAATGTTTACAAAGCAATCGACATCCTTTTGTATTTTATCAGCCCTACTCACATAAATCATATGTAATATCCTATTTATATCTACCCATAATTTATTCTTTAATTTACATGGTATAGCAATATAATATCAATTGCAGGTACAGCTTTGTTGAAATTAAAATGTGTTTTAGTCGGACTCACATTATAAAAGCAATACAGAAAAGCTAACCACTAATTGGAACTTGCAAAATATATTTTTACAGATTGAAATGAAAAACAAAATGTCATTTAAATGTTTTAATTGGTTTCAGTTTTACAAGTACAAACCAGATGGTTTCTTTTCAAGTCGTTTACAATGTCTATGCGGCATAACTGAATTACCAAGGCAGCTGTGATTGCTAACATTTACCTAAACAGAACAACGTGTCTCCTATTTGTTGGCTAAGAGTACCTGCTCGGGGAAAAAAGAAAAGAAAAAAAAAACAAAAAACAAAAAACATACAACTTCGCATATTCTAGAAAGTATACTACTTTAATAAAATAGTACAAATAAAAGCTTTATATATTAAGCTAAATCACAAAATGATGCTAATTTTGTAGTCATATTTCTCTGCTAGGTGTTAAAACCAAATAGTCTCTCTAGATTTGCCCAATTTTATGTGTCTATCATAGTAAATTTTATTTATACTTTTAATGTGAAGAAATGGCTTTTATATTTATACTTCAGTTTCTTGATCTCTTTAAACTGCTGGATGAAATGTTATGTTTTATAAGCAACTGTTTTCTTCTAGAAGTGAACTAAGGTCTTCTGACCTTACTTTCAATAAGATATTTTCTACATATTAACTCTAACTATAGTACTGGATGCAATGCCATTAAAACAAAGTACAATAGCATATATACATACAAATATATGGGCACACATATATACCTAATATATATAATATTCATGCACATATATGCCATAATGAAAGACATTACTTTGTATAGGAAATTAAAAATTAATTAAGAAATAAGTAGTTCTAAAAATTCAGGAATATTTCAGCTCATTCTCCTTATACCAACATGTCATCTGTTTATGTAAAGTTGTCAGTTAGTATATTCTCTTTCAGGGATTTAACTCTTTTTTTAAATTTTTAACCCCTCCTATTTTGCTTGTACATGTACAGAAAACTAAAATTAACTTTACAAATTTGTCAACTTTCAATTGTAAATTTTGGAGAGTTGGAGTTCAGGAAAGTAAAAAATCTAAAATAGGAAGCACTAAGCTGGTAAGTGGAAAGCTGAGAGGTAAAAAACCATTCCCGTGACTCTCAGCCAAATCACCCGTTAAGCTTCTGATCCAGTGATGAGGGCAGCTTTGAACTGTAGCGCGACCGTCCTAGAAGCTGGTGGTGTGCTGTGCAATAGGACTCTTGTTGCACTGCGGCCTAAATACAGTGTTGCTTGCTAGCTTTTCAAACAGCTTTGTGTCAAAGAATACCTGTGTAATTTATCGATCACATTCTGTCACTAAAAGCTTTTGGAATGTCTGCCTTGTGGAGAAAACCACAAGTTTAATGGTTTACACACCACTGGGTTCCTGCAGGTGTGTTTGGCAATTTTGAGCCAGCCATTTCTAAGGAATACTTGCTTTACATGTCACCCACTGTCATTTGTCTAACTGCTGGTCCACAGGAGCAGTAAGTGTGGTTTGAGAGGATGGGTCATGTAGGAAGAAAGGCAGTGACATCCCACTTCTGTCCATTAGATCAAGTGGGAGGCAGATCTGTGATCTGCTTCTGTAGGAACAGCTTGACTACGCAGCCATACTTGATACAAATACTTCTGCTTGGTGTCAACATTACTTGAATGAATTTTTCATCTTGATTAATTCACAGTGGTGTATAGTTCACTCTACAAGTAGTGTGGTTAACTTGTTAGGAAATTTTTTACAGTTTGACACTAAGATAATGATCTTCTATGCTTCATTATTTTTGTAAATGTAGTTTCCTTCATGAGATGTTGACTTTGTTTATACAATCTGACGGTGGTTATAAATGCTGTAAGCATTTTATTGTTATGAATGCTGTTTATTTTAAAGCTGTTTATTATATCATTCCTGATAATGCCACGTGAGTGTTTTTAATAAAAGTTGTATTTACTTAATGAACAAAAAAGAAACAGTAGGGAATGAATCATATTATACATCTTTTACCCAAAAGACATATTATAAAAAAAATTGACTGGAAAAATTACATTTTGATCATACTATTATAGTTATTTTACAATTCTTCTGAATAATCCTGAATTCTCCTGAATAAATCACAGATTTCATAATTCTGACTGTAAAGGGTTTTTTGTCCAGGGTTCAGCTGAACTGATGCTAGGTGAGATCTCTCATATACTTTCCAAAGTTAGTGGTAGACTCTAAGTGGCTGTGTCATTGTGGCAGGGTAGCATTGACGCATGTAGCAAGGTAGGATGAGGTCAGATCTCTGGCTTACTTTTACATATTAGGTAAGCTACAGCAGGTATATTCTCACGGTTATGGTGAGAGAGCGAGAGCAGGAAGAAATCAAGTCCCAGAGCATAGGAACTTCATAGGCCCTGCTTGGTGCATATCTGATAACATTCCACTGAGCAATGGAAATCATACAGTCAAGTCCAAGGTCAAAATAAAAGCCAAAATGTTCTAACCTTGATGGGGTGGGTTAAGAGTAGGGGCCACTCATGAAATCAGTGACATTCATTTGCATACTTTTTCCAGTTCACTTATAGCATAGGTATATATATTGTACTATATTATTTGTCTATTTATTTATTAATTAATAATTCTTTTTTTGCATTCACAAGCAGTGCTGTAATGAAAACTCACAGATACATAGTTTCATGAAGTTACTGAGAATCAATCATAATTGGCTATGCCTTAAATTAAGTATGAAAGATTTTAAGTGTACAAAAATGTATCCTCATACTAAGGTCACATAATTCTTCATATTTTGTTATACTCATGTAAATATTTTTGAAGGTGTTGCTTGCTAGCCGTAAGAAAGAGGAGCAGCAATCGCCCTTCATATACGTACTATTTCCTCCTTTTCAGTGACACCTACTACTCCAATGCTGGTATGTATCCAGGCCTGACTTGGAAGACTGGAAAATTCAGGACTTCCTCCTACCCCTAAAGAGCAAATGCACGAAAAATGAAGTAGGGAAGGGATTCATTCTCAGTAAGGCCACCCTAGGGAGAAAAACCAGAAGCCTAGTGGCTGCAGGTTTGCCTCTCCATGATACTAGCCATGATCCTGAAGCTATAGAATGAGGGTAGGAATTTAGGGCTCCCACAGATGGCAGTGTTGATCATGTGCAGTTGATCATTTTCTCAAGGATTGGTTATGAAGAGATTTGTAGGCTGTGAAATAATTCTGTTGCTTCAGGGATAATTTTGACTTGCTATGGGATGTATATTGATCACATCTACTGTTCCTTGAATTCAAAGGGACCTCAGGAGAGGATGACTCAGAGAGTGGACAAAGGCAAGACAACATTGATTAGAATATTGACTGGGCCTCCTTTGAGAATTTGCACAATGATCAGAGTTTTATTGAACAAGATATTGAAAAAAAAGTGTAATAATTTGATTATGATGTCAGCCTTGAAAAGAAGAAGCGAGTTAGCTTTAGTCCAATTATCCTAACTTTGTTAACATGTAGTTTGCTCGGATTATAATCCAATGGTTGAGATAGCAAAGGAGCCAGACATAAGATGAAGGCAGAGATGCTAAGCAGGTGATGATCTTAGCAAAAACAGCCTGCAAGTTCCTATTGTGTTATTACATTGCACCTAAATTTCTTCAGATTTCATTTTATCAAACATTATATTTTTGAGAATGAATCATGTTAATAGATATATTTAATCATTCCCACAATCACTTAGTAATATTGTGTTGCTCAGATAGACCAGTTAATGAGAGGCAGATGGAAACGTCTAAAGTTTAGCTACTTCTATGATTCCTCAATGTTAATCTTTTCAGATTGCTTGAGCATGAATATGAAATCTTATCAAGGCAAGATGTTCATTTGGTATATCTATATTTAACTTTGTGTTATTTATCATAATAACCTTCCTATGAATGTACACGGTTCCTTGTACTTCACATTTCAGAAAAAATAAAGTTACTGATTGACCTAATAACTGATAGTGATCTAATGGTTCTGAATTTGCAGCTTGATGTTACTTATATTGTTACAATTTTAAGCACATTTTCATGCTTACATCACAATCTACTTTCTTGTCTTATTAGTCCACATAAGTTCTGTCTATATCATACATATTGAAATTGCATTGATTTGCAAGATTATTTATAGGGACAATATCATATCCACTTTATTCATGATTATTATTCATAAACACGCTATGATATTTTATTTAAGATTTTATATTCCTTTAGAAAACATCTTATTATATGATAAAATGTGGTAGCATCTGTGAGTTTTGATATTGTAGGCACATGTAACTTTAGAATGTGTATATGTGTGTGTATATGTAAGTGCATGTGTGTGCATATGCAGGTGAAGACCAGAGAATAACCTTTACTATCACTTCTTTGGATGTTTCCACTTTGTGTTTTGGCACAGGGTCCCATACTGGTTTGCAGCATATCCAGTAAGATAAGGTGCCTGCCCAACAAGGGTCTGCTTTCTGAATCCCTAACCCTGGGGTTACAAACGTGTACTACCACAGATGTGCTTTTTTACATATTCTGAGAATTAGACTTAGATCTCACATGAAGAGCTTTACTGACTGAGCTATCTCTCCAGACCAGGAAATTTCTTTGTTTAGCTTTCTTTGTCTGAAGGACTCATTACCTCCAAGAATGACTCAGGTGCCTTTGAATTAGGTAAGGATATCAAAATGGCATCAGCTCTTTCATCAGGAGCTACAATCCAAGAGAGGATGAAAATAATATTTCAAGCTGTGAAATTAAATAACTTCCATCCAATGTTGATATATCCAGCAATGTTTTCTTTTAGTGAAGATATAAAAGTATTTCAAGTCAAAAATAAATCAAGAGAAGTAATTACAACCAAGTCAAATGTTCTTAAAGGAAGATTTTACAGAGAGTAATAAGATAGACATTCTTGGCATGAGAACACATGAAGGAATACGCAGTAGAAATGATGAGATAAGCAAAGTAAAGAATCAGTTGTAGCTATTACATACAGCGAAAAAAAAAAAGTTCCTAGAAGTAACAGACTAAGAAGAAAATAAATATTGATAGCTAAGCCAACTATAACATCACCTTGCAAAATTACTGGAAACAGCAAACAATGTTCAATAGTGATCTTAAGAATAAGCCACTCCTAATTCAGCAGTATAATGAAACAGACTAAATGGCTACTATGAAAATAATCAACAGTTTTTTATTGGATTTAAGATCTACCCCATGAGATGGCACCTTTATATGACCCTGCTAAGGTAGTAGTTACCTGAGCTTTATATAGGTAATGGGTTTATGGGAAACCTACTGCTACTGTTAAAGGAACATAAGAATAAGATTATTTTTAATGAGATACTTCTATAGCCCCATATCAGTGCTTACCTTAGCCTCATGAGAGATGCTTCTTACAGTAGATGAGAACTAACATAGAGATACACAATTGGACAATGTGCAAAGACTGGAAGTCTTTGAAGCTCTACTAAGAAATGGAAATCAGCATTGGAGCTTCATTGGGTGTTTCAGCCACAGTTTAGGGCACGTCCATTGCCTAGGAGTAGTTGGCTGACAAAAAATTGGCTACCATGGATTTTTGTGTGTTTGTGTGTGCTTTTTATTTTTGTTTTGTATTATCTATTTTCTTCTTCTTTTTCTTTTTCTCCTCCTCCTCTTACTTCTCCTCCTTCTTATTCATCTGATTTTGGTAGATTGTTTTGATGTTCATTTTTGTTGTCTTTTGAAAGAGAATGGGAGAGACAGAGAGAGGGGAGGGAGAGAGAGAAGAGAAGTTGGGTGAGGGGGAAGAATATGATCAAAATATAAACCTTAAAATATTTTAATTTAAAAACCACCATCACAAAAACAAAACAAGAGGCAAATATTTTGTCATCCTAAAATATGCTTAATTAGTAACAACATGCAAAAGCTGAATGTAGAAGGATGGAAATCAACCTACCAAACAAATGAACACCATAAATAAGCAGGCATAAATATTTTTTAAGTGTGGTAAAAAGAAACATCAAAGAAAACCAGTCAGAAAAGATAGTCACAGCATATTAATAAAGGGAACAATGCATCCAGTGCACACAATCATAAACACTTGTAAACCAAATATTGACGATCCCAACTTCATAAAATAACAAGGGTCATAAAAGGCCCTAGACCAATTAGATTTAACAGATAGCTACAGACTATTCCATGGAACATATACAGAATACACATTCTTTTTAACAGTGATTGTAAGGTTTACCAAATTTAACATGTCTTATGCCCCAGAGCAGGCCTCCTCAATAGATAAAACAAAGATGATTTCTTATATATTAACAGATCATAGTAGCACAGCAAGTGAAAGTTTAGAAACTACACAAATAACTTAGGGAGTGAAAAATGTATTTTTGAATAAACAGCATGTATCATTGAGGAAATAATGAAGAAAAGAAAAATAACTCCTAAAATCAACTGAAAATGAGAGCACAACAGGTCGTCTACGATGAAACTAAAGCAGTCCCAGGAGGAAAGGTAGATGCTGTCAGTGCATCACAAAATAAGATATCTCAAATAAATGATCTGATGATGTACCTCTAGAAAAATAGTAGGCTAGCCTCAAATCCAGTTGATGGTAATAAATAATAAAGATTAGAGTAATAATTACATAGACACTAAAAACACAATATATAGAACCAACAAAGTAGTTGTTTCTCTGAAACATCAGTAAAATTGGACACAGGCAACAAATAAAAAGAAAGAGAGAACACTAAACTACAAAATTCACAACAAAAGGGAGTGACTAAATGCACCAGACTCCAACAAAATTTAGAAAATCACAAGGGAGTACTTTGAAAATTTATATTCACAAATGCTGGAAGACCTAGATGAAATGGATGCATTTCTAAATGTGAATAACCTATTAAATCTGGAACATAAAAATAATTTAAACAGATTCACAAAAATGAATGAAATTTAAGTCAGTAATTAAATGTATTCCTATAAAGAGAATTCTTAGAACAGGTAGACTTTGATAGATTCTACCAAATATTTAGGCAGATCTAACATCGACATTTACCAAAGTATCCTAGAAAAGTTGAAAAACAGAAGAGACATTAACAAGTTTCTTCTCTGAAGACAGGGTATGACTCTAATGCAAAAAACTGGATAAAATACAATAACATAAACAAAAGTATAGATCAATTTCCCTGATAAATATAGACCTAAAATGTCTAAATAGAATTAAAATAAAATTCAAGAACACATTTAAAAAAATCATTCATTGTGAACAAATAAGAAGGTCGGCTCATCATACAGAAATAATATCAAGTAATGCACCACATAAATAAACTTGAGAGGACAGTCTCGGTAGAAGATGAAAGGAGGTTGATAATGTTGAACATACCTGCAAGATAACAGCACTGAAGAAATTAAAAGTAAATGAAAGCAATACACCGTATAAACCAAGCATATAGTGAACAGCATACTGAGTGGGGCAAAGTAGAATGTTTCCTCTAAAACCACATACAGGACAAGGGTACCCATTCTCCCCAACCTTACTCAATATAGTGCTTCAAGTCTTGAACAGAGCATTATGAAACAGATACAAAAATGGATGAAGGTAGTAAAGGGAAGATCATTTTGCTACATTTGCACATATTTTTATACTTAAGAGATTCTGTAGAGTCTACAATAAAACTCTTAGAGATGATAAACACTTCAGTTGCAGAATGCAAAGTAAACCTAGAACAATCTCTGGCTGTCGTACACACTGACAATGTACTTGGAGAGAAATACCGTAAGATACGCATCCCATCCCCTAAAACAAAGAAGCCTAAGATGTTTACAATAAGAACTTTAAGATCCTGCAAAAGAAATTAAAGAAGACACTAGACATTAGCAAGAATTTCCTTGCTCATGGATTGCAAAAATCAATGTATCCCAGGTTAGAAAAAAACAATTAAAAATTTACACAGAAACATGAAAGATCATTAATATCCAAATCAATCAACAACAAACACAACCCAAAACCAAGAAACAAAACAAAACTAACAGAAGTGAAAGCTATCATAATACCTATAGAGACATAGTGACAAAGAGAGTATGATTCTGGGACAAAACTAGACATGAAGACGAATGGAACAGAACAGAGGAGTTAGAACCAAACCCACACAGGTACAGCTACTCAATATTCAGTAAATGTTTCATATAAGCACTGGAAAACCTAAACTGGGAAAAGAAGGTAATCTTTCAACAAATGATCCTGGGAAAACTGGGTATACACCTGAAGAAGAATGCTCTATGTATTATTATATTATCTGTCATCCCACACAAAACCAATTAAATACATCAAAGACCTTAATCTAAACCTGAAATGTTGAAAGTATTAGAGAAAAGCATAGAAATATAGAATATAGAAAAGCCTTAGGATGGGGATGTAAATAAGAATTTCTGAATAGGACTCGGAAACTGTCACCATTATGATATCCACTCTGGAGATTTCTAAAAATCTTTAAAATAGAACTGTGTGACCTGGCAATACCAATTCTGGACCAAGATACCCAAAGTTCTCCATGTCCTACTGTAGCACTATCTACATGGTCACGTGCACTGCTGCACTACTCACTGTAGCAAGAAATGGAATCATTTGAGCTGGCTGTCCATCAGCCGACAGAGAGATCATGAGAACATGAAAAAATGGTGCATTTGGAAAGTATTACATTAAATAAAATGATCTAGAGTTATGAAGACAAGTATCACATGTTATTTCATATGTAGATGCTCACTTTTTATGTATGTATGTATGTATGTATGTATGTATGTATGTATGTATGTATGCATGTATGTACATTTGTGGTATGAGTGAGGCTACATCCCGTCAAAGTGGAGAAGGACCACGTGGGTAGAAGGAGCTGGGGAAGGGGAGACAGCAATATCATGTGAACTGAAAGTGGGAAAGAGGCTACTACGGATTGGAAGGGTATGAATGAAGAGCAGAGAGGTACCAGAAGAGAATCAGTGGAAACAAATTTTGCTTAAAAATATTAGAGTGAAATCTAGTATTTTGTATGCTAATTAAAACATTTATTTAATAAAAAGAACTAAATGAGTAGGAATAGCAAAAAACAGTTAACTTTCTAAAGGAGAGCAGAAAATTAAAAAATACGTGTGATTTCTTATGGTTGTTAAGATCAAAATACAGAAAAATTTCGTTGAAATTTACTAAAATAATCTAATTATTGATCAGCATTCGAAAATACTATTCAAATTATGACTGTTAATATAACTAAGTAATTGTGCTCTGGGGAAAATTTCTGTGTACACAATTGGTTTTTATTAATTCTTCGCCTGATTTAACAACATATTTTGTGTAAACCATAAGTTTAACAACTCAATAACTTTTAAGTGAGTGTTAAAAATTGAACTTACTTGACATAGTGGAATAAGTTCTGCCCAAATCTTCTTTCATCTTTAATATTATTTCTTAATTTTTAATTCATTATTCTTTTTGGTTTGCTTCTTTCAAATAGTCCTGAGTTTTATGGCTGCTTTGCTTGGTTTTTGAAAAATACAGCTGGTTTCACGCCTTGCGATATTTTGCTGCCTTTTCATTTGAAGAATGCAGATGCATCTATTTTGTATTTTATATTTTATCATGACTTTATCCTATGCTCTTGAGGAATTGTTTAATTTTTTTCCTCCTACTTTAATTTCTATTGGTTATTTTAATTATTTACATTTCAAATGTTATCCCCTTCCAGGTTTCCCCTCCTCAAACCCCCTATCCCATCCCCTCTCCTCCTTGCTTCTATGAGGGTGCTCCCCCACCCACCCACCCAATCCTGCCTCACCGCCCTAGCATTTCCCCACGCTGGAGCATCAAGTCTCCACAGGACCAGGAGCATCCCCTCCCACTGATGCCAGATAAGACCACCCTCTGCTACATATACAACTGGAGCCATGGGTCCCTCCATGTGTACTCTTTAGTTGGTGACTTAGTCCCTGGGAGCTCTGGGATTGGGGGTGGGGTCTGGTTGGTTGATATTGTGGTTCTTCCTATGGGGTTGCAAACCCCTTCAGCTCCTTCCTTCCTTCCCCTAATTCTTCCATTGGGGTCACCACACTCAGTCCCATGACTGGCTATGTGCATTTGTATTGCTTAGGCTCTGGCAGAGCCTTTCAGGGGACAACTATACCAGGCTTCTGTCAGCAAGTGCTTGTTGGCATCAGTGATAGTGTTTGGGTTTGGTGTTTTCAGATGGGATTCATCCCTAGGTGGGGCAGTCTTTAGATGGCCTTTCCTTCAGATTCTCCTCCAAAAGCAGTCTTTGTCCCTGCATTTCTGTCAGACAGAAGCAATTCTGGGCGATTATTTTTGAGATGGTTCGGTGGCCTCATCCCTCAACCAGGAGCTGTGCCTTACCTCTGGATCTGCTCTCTACAGGTTCTCTCTTCCCTTTGTTGGGTATTTCAGCTAATGTCATCCCTGTTGCCTTCTGGGAGCCTCTTGCTCTCCTGGCATCTAGGACTTTTTAGTGGCTACTCCCAGTTCCCCATCCCCCACTGCTACAGACCTCCGTTCAATTTCCTGAACCTCTGGACTTCTCCCCAGCCCTGTCTCCTCCCAATCTGATCCTGCCCCTCTTTTTTCCTCCCTCACCTTTCTCCCTCCCAAGCTCCTCCCTCCCCATACCTCCTGTGATTACTTTGTTCCCCCTTCTAAGTAGGACAGAAGCACCCACACTTTGGTCTTCCTTCATCTTGAGATTCATATTGTCTGTGAGTTATATTGTGAGTGTTCCGACCTTTTCCTAATATCCACTTATCACTGAATACATACCATGTGTGTTCCTTTGTGACAGGGTTACCTCACTCAGGATGATATTCTCTAGTTCCATCCATTTACCTGCAAATTTATGAAGTTATTGTTTCTAATAGCTGAGTAGTACTACATTGGGTAAATGCACCCCATTTTCTGTACCCATTCCTCTGTTGAGGAATATCTGGGTTGTTTCCAGATTCTGACTATTATAAATAAGGCTGCTAAGAACATAGTAGAGCATGTGTCCTTTTATATGTTGGAGTATCTTTTGGGTATATGCCTAGGAGTGGTATAACTGAGTCCTCTGATAGTACTATGTCCAAATTTCTGAGGAACCGCCAGACTGATTTCCAGAACTGTTGTACCAGCTTGCAATTGCACCAGCAATGGAGGAGTGTTCCTTTCTCCACATCCTCACCAGCATCTGCTGTCACCTGAGGTTTTGATCTTAGCATAATTCTGACTAGCATGAGGTAGAACTCAGGGTCATTTTGATTTGCATTTCCCTAATAACTAAGGATGTTGAACATTTCTTTAGGTGTTTCTCATCAATTCAAGCTTCCTCAGTTGAGAATTCTTTGTTTAGCTCTGTGCCCGATTTTGTAATAGGGTTATTTGGTTCTCTGTAGTCTAACTTCTTGAGTTCTTTGTATATGTTGGATATTAGCCTTCTCTCAGATGTAGGGTTGGGAAAGATCTTTTCCTAATATGTAGGTTACTGTTTTGTCCTGTTGACAGTGTCCTTTGCTTTACAGAAACTTTTCAATTTTATGAGATCCCATTTGTCTATAGGTGATCTGTTCAGGAAAATCTCCCCTGTGCTGGTGTGTTTGAAGCTCTTTCAGTTGAGCTTCTATTAGATCTAGTCTATTAGATCTAATTCTATTAGATCTAATCTTTTCTATTAGATTCAGTGTACCTGGTTTTAGGTGGAGGTCCTTGATTGTCTTGGACTTGAGCTTTGTACAAGGAGATAAGAATGGATCAATTTGCATTCTTCTATATGTAGACTGCCACTTGAATATTGTTGAATAGGCTGTCTTTTTTCCACTGGATGGTTTTGGATTCTTTGTCAAAGATCAGGTGACCATAGGTATGTGGGTTTAATTCTGGGTCTTAAATTCTATTCCACTGATCTAGCTGTCGGTCTCTGTACCAGTACCATGCAGTTTTTAATCACAATTGCTCTGTAGAACAGCTTGAGAACAGGGATGATGATTCCCCGAGAAGTTCTCTTATTGATGAGAATAGTTTTCACTATTGTGGGTTTTTTTGTTATTCCCGATGAATTTGAGAATTGCTCTTTCTATTTCTGTGAAAAATTGAGTTGAAATGTTGATAGGGATTGCATTGAATCTGTGGAATGCTTTTGACAAGATAGCCATTCTTACTATATCAATTCTGCCAATCCATGAACATGGGAGATCTTTCCATCTTCTGAGGTTTCTTCGATTTCTTTTTTCAGAGACTTGAAATTCTTGTTGAACAGATCTTTCACTTGCTTGGTTAGAGCCATACCAAGATATTTTATGTTATTTGTGACTATTGTGAAGGGTATCATTTCCCTAATGTTTTTCTCAGCTCATTTGTCCTCTGAGTAGAGGAAGGCTACTGATTAATTGGAGTTGATTTTATATCCAGCCACTTTGCTGAAGTTGTTTATCAGTTTTAGGAGTTCTCTGGTGTAATTTTTGGGGTCATTTAAGTATACCATCTTATTATCTGCAAATAGTGATATCTTGGCTTCTTCCTTTCCAATTAATATCCCCTTGACCTCCTTTTTTTTTTCTGATTGATCTGGCTAGGACTTTGAGTACTATATTGCATAGATAGGGAGAGAGTGGGCAGCCTTGTCTAGTCCCTGATTTTAATGGGATTGCTTCAAGTCTCTCTCCATTCAGTTTGAATTTGGCTATTGGTTTGCTGTATATTACTTTTACTATGTATAGGTATGGGCCTTGAATTCCTGATCTTTAAAAGACATTTTAACATGTTTTAAATGTCTGATATTTTTCTGATTCTCTGCTGACATTTAATCTCTTCATAGTTTTTCTAACTTTGTACTGTAAGTTGATGGACAGGCAGTGACAGCTTGGCTCTGGGAGACCAGTATGGGCAACTGCTGTCACCATGAGCTCTGAAACTTGGAGCAGCTTTCTTTTGAAACAAGTCTTTATGTTGAGATGTATAAGAATGATTAACTAATCAATCATAACATTTAATGATAAATTCTATTAGGTACTACCTCAGAGAATATAATTCTAAAATCATGATTGCATATTTGATATATACAGTTGCCCATGTGTAATATATAACACTATAGATTTAAAGTCCATAGGGTGATTACTTCTCATCAAAATGGGAGAACTTACATTTGGGGGCCACAAAATATGGATATAGTACATTATGGTTACAATCTTGGGAGTTATCTTTTCTTTAGACCCTGTAGATCATGTTCAGAGATTAAGCCATTTGCCTAAAGTTCATAGTTTAGAGGGTGATACACTTCAGTCCATTTAAATCTCTTATTAATACAGGTTTCTTGTGAAGCCTCATGTGACACACTGTCCGTTTTTGTATATTTCTTCATTTTTAACCTAATATATAAATCATCAAATTTACACAGCATTTGCTACCACAGTTAACATCTTAGTGTGGATCTACCAAAATCTTGTCAATGGAAAAAAAAAAGTGCTGTGATGTCTGCCATGTGTAGATGTCAACTTTGTGGAAAGGAGCCATGCACTTCACTTCCTTCTTTGTATGTGCTGGATCTCAGGTGTGCTTACAGATGACCAAGTTCAAGGGTGCACTCCCATGAAAGAGAAATACTCTTCAATAAAGTAAGGAAATTTTGTTATTGACACTGCTTCATTCTTAACATTGGATATACCTATTTAAAGTCGATCATTAGATGTATGCCACTTATCCAGCTCTAAAACTAGACTTCTTTCCTCCATTTCAATGTAAATGTATTGCTCAATTGGGAAATAATATAAGATCACTAGGAAAGTAGCAAATTAGTAAAAATTGCCCTTATCAGGAACACCCCTTTATTCAAAAGGTGATTTTAATGCAATTAATTGTCTTTTCTACTTACTATGTTAAGGTACTATTTTTTTCATTTCTTTTTTTTTCATATAAATTTCATTTCTATCTAGGGAATAAATTAGTATTTATAAGTGAGCATACTGTGTTCCATAAAGAGATTATAATTACTTGATTGGATTTCTTTTGATGTTCTCAATTTTGTATCATAAAAATTCATGTGGCTTGCATACTTATTGTGTGACTTGAAAAAGTTATTTCTGGATGTCTCCTTTTCTGTAAAACAGAAATAATTCTAACACTGCAGTTGTACAGAAGATAAAAGGTGTGTGTGTGTGTGTGTGTGTGTGTGTGTGTGTTCATGTGTTAACACACTGTTGGGCATGGATATATGCCATTTGTCTGGTATTTGTCTGTAGAACAGTTTCTTACACATGATATACATTTATAGATATTAGAATATGTGACAATGGATAAGTTTGTTCAATGAGCCAGATATCATCAAAGTCATTGAATAATAATTTATTTTATTTTTTACCTCCATTCCTTTAAAAATTCTTTGCCTCCATGCCTCTGAAAATTATTATGACTTTTAGGTATAAACAAGTAAAAAAAGTATCTCACAAGAAATGGTTAGTTTCTTCTTTCCTGATAATTATCCAAATAAATGGAATGGTGAAACGCATATTTTAGAAGGAAGCAGCAATTTGAAGACTGTCTAAGTAATAAAACGTGCCAGTTTATTGGTTGTTTAAATAATTTGTGGGGTTTTTATTATGAACCCATTACTGTCAGCAAAACTGTAAACCTGCACTTTTGTTTTTTACCTTGCTCCATTTCAAATACAGTCTTAGTAGCAATCCTCCTTAAAGTGGACACACTGGTAGGAGAAAAGAATAGAAAAACATTTGACGGAGTCTTTGACTCAGTGATCCTTGAAAACCTCTACCTAATATTTCTTATCAATGCCCACTTCTTTTGGATAACTCTGTTCTATTTCAAAGGCATCTGCTCATGGAGGAGGGAAATACATAAAAAAAAAAAATCGAGTTTTCTGACAATCTTAAGAGAGATTTGTGTCAGGTGCATCATCTCTGAATGAACACAGACTCAGAAGTCCTCTGCTGTATGTGTGTTGGGGGCCTCATATCAGCTGATGTATGTTGTCTGTTTGGTGGCTCAGTGTCTGAGAGATCTTGGGGGTTCAGATTAATTGAGACTGCTGGTCCTCCTACAGGATTGCCCTTCTCCCAAGCTTCTTTCAGCCTTCCCTAATTTAACAGCAGGGGTCAACTGCTTCTGTCCATTGGTTGGGTGCAAATATCTGCATCTGATTCTTTCAGCTGCTTGTTGGGTCTTTGGAAGGGCAGTCATGCTAGGCCCCTTTTTGTGAGTGCTCCACAGTCTCAGTAATAGTGTCAGAACTTGGGACCTCCCCTTGAGCTGGATCCCAGTTTTGGGACTGTTCCTGGACCTTCTTTTCCTCAGGCTCCTCTCCATGTCCATGATGCATCTAGCCCTCAAGAAACTGTAGGCCCCAGGGTGTTTAGAGGTCCAGTGGGGTGCAGGGTGGGGGCATCCACGTGGAGATGGCGTGGGGTGGGGAGGAGGTGTGGGATATGGAGCAGTCAAAGGGTGGATGGGGGCAGCAGGAAATGGAATATGGAGTGAGAAAAATAAATTAAAAATAAAGTTTAAAAAAGAGAGATTTGTGTCAAAACCAGTATCTTTCATCAACGTTGGAAAACAGACTTGTGTCCTCATGTAAGCTTTTCACTTCTACTCTAAAAATGGAATATCCAGGCAGAGGAAGATAAGAGGAGCTGCATTTGGCAGTGGTGATAGCTTTGAATTATGAGTATTAACAAAAGTGGCCACAAAAGTAAGGTGAAAATTTTTGAAGCTTCTGGAATAATTTATCTTACAAACAAATAGGCTGCTAAAAAGTGGAGGTACAGAGTCCAAAATGTTGTGAAATCTGTATTCCAATTCCGTATTTATGACGAGTCAAGCCAAAACAGATACAATTTTTTTTTTAAAACTTGGCAATCACATCAACTTAGGCAGATTCTAATCAACATAATTTGTAATTCTCTAATGAAAACAATGTGCTCCCAAACTTTTGCTATTGAAAGAACTAAATGCTCTTGATTTTTATTAACTATTTATATAATAGTCTGTTAATATAAAGAACAGCAAATCAGGAACAGTTGGCTACGTTATTCATTTTATTAAAATGATTCAAAATTTTAATTTATAGTACTGCATTTCTTGGTAGCACATTCAACCACTTGTAGGCATGGTTACAACAATTTATATAAAGCAAAATCAAAAAACTTTCTTGGAATAGATGAAACAGTAGACAAATATTAAAGAATATTCCTTTTATTTCTTGATGCAAATAATTTTTCTAAAAACATTTAAGTATAATCAGTAAACATTTAAAATTATGTACATATCACATCAATTAGCCAAAATAAAAATACTTCATAATTTTTAAAACTATGTTTATCACAGAAAGTGAGAACAGTACTGAAAATAGCTTTAAGTGTTATTCACATTTCTATTACTTAAAATAAGAATGGATATTTTAATATTGTTTCCTCCCGGAGTTGTAGGTGCACAACAGTGTTTACATGCACATCATTCATTTGCATATTATAAGGAACACATTTAAATTGGTTTGTATAAAGTTGTTATCCTCTCTTTGTAGTAATGAGCTTTCCCTTCTAGACTATCAACTTGCAGAAACATCATTTATTTCATATAGTCACAATAGTTTAATTTATTGAATAAATTTT
>NC_034610.1:52603183-52607387 GCF_900095145.1 Mus pahari | reverse complement strand
CTAGCAGCCTTTGGATGAAGACATAGAACTCTCAGCTCTGCCTGTGCCATGCCTGCCTGGATGCTGCCATGCTCCTGCCTTGATGATAATGGGCTGAACCTCTGAACCTGTAAGCCAGCCCCAATTAAATGCTGTTTTTTTATAAGACTTGCCTTGGTCATGGTGTCTGTTCACAGCAGTAAAACCCTAATACAATAATAAAAGTGCAAATTTTAATAGTTTAGTATGTATAAAATTCATGTAAGTATGCAACTCCTTGGAATAGTGTGAGAGGAGACAAAGAAATCTTTCAATGATTTCCTTGAAGAGAATATTTGGTTTTAAACTATAAAAAGCACAACCAAAGTACTTTGACCTTGGCAAATTGTTAGAGGAGGAAAGAGATGGGATAAAGGAAGAGTGAGTTTATTGTTAGTCACTCTGGCCTCCTCCCACCCCATCCAGATTCTGTCTTTCCAATCTAGACTTCCTTTACTTTCCCTGACTGGAAGTTGAGGATGGTCCAACTTTGAAGGTATTTACAGTTTTTATTTGTGTAGGGTTAGTGTTTCAGTAGCTGCCTTGTGATTTTTGAACATTTTTAAAATATATTTTTTATTAATCCATTATTTTTTACACTCCATATTTTTATTAATCAAAGGAGAACATTTGAAGCATTTAATTGCCATGGAATTTTTTTTTCAGTGTTTTACTTTGTGACTTTAGAAAATGAAAAGGAGAGTCTGGAAAAAAAAATGTCACCACATATTGCAGAATAAAACTTCTCTGATAAGGTTCAAAAGGGACACTGATTAATGTAGTAATTCATTTAGAGTTGGTTAAATACAGAGATTTATAACTACTCAAATCCAGAGAATAGGCGATTGCAGAGTGCTCAACCCACCTACTCCCCAAGTTTCAGGGGCCCTTATGGAAAGAGGCAGAAAACCTGTAAGATCTGGAGGCAGTGGGTGACCAACATGAAGCAGTGCTTTCTATGTATAACAAGGCTGCCAGCTGCACATATGAACTCACATAAGTTTTGACAGCATGCCCATGACCTGTGCAAGCATAAGCCAGAACAAATCTCAGTATGTTGGAGACACCCCACATTAGGCTCAAGATGCCTGGGAGCCCCGATGACAAGGAAAAAAACCTGGTAGGGGTACCGTGGTGTTTCAGAGCTCAAGGCTATGTCCTTTCCTGGGTCTAAGTATGAGTACAGAGAGGCCCCAAGGCCTGCTTCTTTGGCACAAGCACCATGTGATGCTATTTTTGCAACTCTTCTTACTACTTATCATTCTGCTTAGCTATTTACTGTTGCTTCTCGCTCCTCCTTCATTAAACAAGTATTTGGTGACCTGGCAAGACCTACTAGGAGCCCACTTGATAACCAGGAACTAGATGTTACCAATAATATTAAAGTGAAAGCTATTCCTGAATTCAAGAGAAATGTAACTGAAGAGGAAGCTCTACAAATTTGGGAAAATTGCACCCAATGTAAAATTGGATATGGAGATAGTAACAACATCTTGGTAAATTTGATATATTGCATTCACTTGCACAAGGAGAAAATTAAAGTAACCTAGAGCTTCAGGTAGGGATGAGTAATTCTGCAGCTGTTCATTGTTTTTCTTTGTTTGTTTGTTTTGTTTTTTGGTTTTTTTTTTTGGTCAACAGTTTTTATTAGATATTTTCTTTATTTACATTTCAAATGTTATGCCCTTTCCTAGTTTCCCCTCTGAAAATCCCCTATCCCCTCCACAGAAGCCATGGAGGGATGTACTTTACTGGCTTGCTTGCTCTGGCTTGCTCAGCTTGCTCTCTTATAGAACCCAAGACTACCAGCCCAGGGATGGTCCCACCCACAAGGGGCCTTACCCCCTTGATCACTAATTGAGAAAATACTTTACAGCTGGACCTCATGTAAGCATTTCCTCAACTAAAAGCTCCTTTCTCTGTGATAACTCCATCTGTGTCAAGTTGACACAAAACTAGCCAGTACACCCACCATGTGTTTTCTTTGACTGGTGGTTTAGTCACAGGGAGCTCTGGGGGTACTGGTTAGTTCATATTGTTGTTCTTCATATCAGGCTGCAAACCCCTTCAGCTCCTTAGGTACTTTCTTTAGCTCCTTCATTGAGAATTCTGTGCTCCATCCAATGGATGACTATGAGTATTCACTTCTGTTTTTCAGGCACTGGCAGAGCCTCTCAGGAGACAGCTATATCAGGCTCCTGTCAGCAAAATCTATTTGGCATCTGCAATAGTGTCTGGGTTTGGTGGTTGTTTATGGGATGAGTTACCAGGTGGGGCAGTCTCTGGATGGTCATTCATTCAGTCTCTGTTCTGAACTATGTCTCTGTAACTACTTCCATGGGTATTTTGTTCCCCCTTCTAAGAAGGATCAAAGTATCCACACTTTGGTCTTCCTTCTTCTTGAGTTTCCTGTGTTTTATAAATGTTATCTTGGGTATTCTGAGTTTCTGGGCTAATATCCACTTATCAGTGAGTGCATATCATGTGTGTTCTTTTGTGATTGGGTTGCCTCACTCACTATGATATCCTCCAGATCCATCCATCTGTCTAACAGTTTCATAAATTCACTTTTTTAAATAGCTGCATAGTACTCCAGTGTGTAAATGCCCCACATTTTCTGTATCCATTCCTCTGTTGAGGGACATCTGGGTTCTTTCCAGCTTCTGTCTATTATAAATAAGGCTGCTATAAACATAGTGGAGCATGTGTCCTTATTACAAGTTGGAACATCTTCTGGCTAAATGCTGAGGAGGAGTATTGATGGATCTTCTGGTAGTATTATGTCCAATTTTCTGAGGAACCACCAGAATAATTTCCAGAGAGGTCATACCAGCTTGCAATCACACCAGCAATGGAGGAGTGTTCCTCTTTCTCCACATCCTCACCAGCATCTGCTGTCACCTGAATTTTGATCCTAGCCATTCTGGCTGGTGTGAGGTGGAATCTCAGGGTTGTTTTGATTTGAATTTCCCTGATGACTAAGGATGTTGAAAATTTTTTCAGGTGCTTATCAGCCATTAAGTATTCCTCAGTTGAGAATTCTTTGTTTAGCTCTGTACTCCATTTTTANTAGGGTTATTTGATTTTCTGGATAGTAGTCCCCTATCGGATTTAGGATTGGAAAAGATCTTTTCCCAATCTGTTCATTGCCATTTTGATTTATTGACAGTGGCCTCTGCTTTACATAACCTTTGCAATTTTATGAGGTCCCATTTGTCGATTCTTGATCTTATAGCAGAAGCCATTGGTGTTCTGTTCAGGAATTTTTCCCCTTTACCCATATCTTTGAGGCTTGTCTCCACTTTCTCCTCTATAACTTTCAATGTCTCTGCTTTTATGTGGAATTCCTTGATCCACTTAGGCTTCCGCTTTGTACAGGAGATAAGAATGGATCAATTCACACTCTTCTACAAGCTAACTGCCAATTGAGCCAGCATCGTTTGTTGAAAATGCTGTCTTTTTTACATTGGATGGTTTTAGCTCCTTTGTCAAAGATCAAGTGATCATGGATGTGTGGGCTCATTTCTGAGTCTTCAATTCTATTCCATTGATCTACCTGTCTGTTGTTATACCAGTACCATGCAGTTTTTATCACAATTGCTCTGTAGTACAGCTTGAGGTCAGGGATGGTGATCCACCAGAGGTTCTTTTATTGTTGAGAACAGATTTTGCTATCCTAGGGATTTTGTTATTCCAGATGAATTTGCAACTTGCCATTCTAACTCAGTGAAGAATTGAGTTGGAATTTTGATGGGAATTGCATTGAATATGTAGATTGCTTTCAGCAGATAGACATTTTTATTATATTAATCCTACCAATCCATGAGCATGGGAGATCTTCCCATTTTCTGAGATCTTCTTTGGTTTCTTTCTTCAGAGACTTGAAGTTTTTATCATACAGATCTTTTACTTCCTTAGTTAGAGTCACACCAAGGCATTTTATATTATTTGCAACTATTGTGAAGGGTCTTGTTTCCCTAATTACTTTCTCAGCCTGTTTATCTTTTGTGTAGAGAAAGGTCACTGAATTTGTTTGAGTTAATTTTATATTCAGATACTTTGTTAAAGTTTTAGGAGTCAGGTTTAGGAGTTCTATGGTGGAGTTTTGGGGGTCACTTATATATACTATCATATCATCTGCAAATAGTGATATTTTGACTTCTTCCTTTCCAATTTGTATCCCTTT
>NC_034610.1:52579069-52601258 GCF_900095145.1 Mus pahari | reverse complement strand
CTTCTTCTTCTTCTTCTTCTTCTTCTTCTTCTTCTTCTTCTTCTTCTTCTTCTTCTTCTTCTTCTTCTTCTTCTTCTTCTTCTTCTTCTTCTCGAGACAGGGTTTCTCTGTATAGCTCTGACTGTCCTGGAACTCACTTTGTAGACCAGGCTGGCCTTGAACTCAGAAATCCACCTGCCTCTGCCTCCCAAGTGCGGGGATTAAAGGTGTGTGCCACCATGCCCGGCAGATAGTCAGCTTCTTGTCTGCCCAGCCCGACCTGATTCAGCTCAGAGAGGCTGAGTTACACAGCTACCTGGAAGGCAAGGCAGAGACTTCATCTCCCTGCCTGCACTTGCTTCCCTTTCCTGGAACACTCGTACCAGGCCTGGACAGAGATCTCAGTGGAAAACCTCTGTTACCCAAGCCCACAAGCAGAGTGTTGTTCAGCTTCCACATGTATGTGTGGTTTCTATTATTTATGTTGTTATTGAGGATCAGCATTAGTCCCTGGTGATCTGATAGGATGCATGGGGTTATTTCAGTATTTTTGTATCTGTTGAGGCTTGTTTCATGACCGATTATATGGTCAGTTTTGGAGAAGTTACCATGAGATGCTGAGAAGAAGGTATATCCTTTTGTTTTAGGATAAAATGTCCTATAAATATCTGTTAGATTCATTTGGTTCATAACTTCTGTAAGTTTCACTGTGTCTCTGTTTAGTTTCTGTTTCCAGGATCTGTCTGTTGAGGAGAATGGTGTGTTGAAGTCTCCCACTATTATTGTGTGCAGTGCACTGTGCTTTGAGCTTTATTAAAGTTTCTTTAATGAATGTGGCATATAGATGTATGAATTGGGACTTCATCTTGGAAGATTTTACCTTTGATGAGTATGAAATGCCCCTCCTTGTCTTTTTTGATAACTTTAGCTTGAAAGTCGATTTTATTTGTTACTGGAATGGCTACTCCAGCTTGTTTCTTGGGACTATTTGCTTGGAAAATTGTTTTCCAGCCTTGTACTCTGAGGTAGTGTCTGTCTTTGTCCCTGAGGTGGGTTTCCTGTATGCAGAAAAATTTTGGGTCCTGTTTATGTAGCCAGTCTGTTAGTCTATGTCTTTTTATTGGGGAATTGAGTCCACTGATATTAAAAGATATTAAGGAAAAGTAATTGTTGCTTACTGTTATTTTTGATGTTAGAGTTGGGATTCTGTTCTTGTGGCTATCTTCTTTTAGGATGTAATTTCCCTCCTTGTGTTGGAGTTTTCCCTTTATTATCCTTTGAAGGGCTGGATTTGTGTAAAGATATTGTGTAATTTTGTTTTTTGTCATGGAATTCTTTGGTTTCTCCATCTACGGTAATTGAAGAGTTTTGCCTGAGCTGGCATTTATGTTCTCTTAGGGTCTGTATAACTGTTCATCCAGTCATAGCAACAATTTTGTATAATAAAAACAGGACAGTGTAATTATAAAACTGAGGATGGGGTAACTTACAGATATTTCCCAGAAAGTCAGCAGTCAGTTCCCTGTGTTCAGGGACTTTGGTGACAGCTCCGAAGAATTCTCCAAAAAGGTTAAATGAAGATGTTTTTGTAGATGGGATCCTAGATGTTTTACCAGGATTGGAGATCTTGTGGAAGTAGGGTATGGGACCCAGATCTAGAAAGGGATATTTGCAAAGGAACATGGCTTTTGCTATATTTTAAAGATCACCTTGGAGCACATTGCCATAGAACTGAATTCCCATAGAAAAGAGAATTAAGTGTTTACAAGAAAAATTAAAATGTAGAAAAAGCAGCCAGGACAATTAAATAGATGGTATACAGGTCAGGCCCAGGAAGAACTACAAAGACTGTGGGGTTAGTAGTATGACCTCATGTTTTCCCTTTTATGAAACCATACTGTCTCTTACATGTGTGCAAGATATTGACTTTGTAACTGCAATACTGCTGCCCTTGACCTCATAGGAGACTGGTGCTCAGGAGATATTAAAAAAAAATGTGCATTCTACAAAAGTTCTATGCTTGTGGTAGTATAGTTCCTTTTATTCTCTTCTAAATCTGTACTACTCTGAATCACAAGAAAATGTTGGCACAGGAAAACAGAGAAGCATTTACCCACCCACCTATGAACTTTGTAACCCAACTTCTTTGTGTGATTTCAATAAAAGACTGGGGCTGAGTCAAGCCTAGGGAGCTCTCTGACTCCTGAGTTTAGGAGCTCTCACTCCAAGAACAGACTGTGAGCTTATACCTCAATTGTGTGTTTTCTTATTCATCTACCAATATCCCTATTCCTTGATGACCCCCAATTCATGTCAATGCTGGACCCCTGCACCTGCATCGAGGGCGGAGGTGGTATGACATTTCCCACCCCAGGAGTAGTACATAAAAGCCAGCTTGTTTATGTGCTCATTCTATGACTGCTTGGCCAGAGCAGAGAACAACTCTGGATTGATTTCTGCAGGTTTCTTATAGGTCTTGCTCTCAATAATTCTAATATTTCCCTTCTCCAAGATTCTAGAAGTCACACATCCTGAGAGCACCTTTATTTTAGGACTTTGGATTTTCAGCAATCTAAGATAATGAATCTATGTTGTTTTAAGACATTGCATTTTTGGCATTTGTTATATTAGTGAGAGAAGTTCAATGTGTGGTAATTGATCTACTTCAAGAGTCAGCAATATTACTAGGGTATATATCCAAAGGATCCCATATCCTACTACATAGACACTTGCTCAAACATGTTCATTGTTGTTCTATTCATAATAGCCAGAAATTGGAAACAACCTAGATGTCCATCAATGGATAAATGGATAAACAAGGTATGGTATGGTACATTTACACAAAGGAATATTATTCAGCTGTTACAAAAATTAAATCATGAAATTTTCAGTTAAATGGGCTAAGCTAGAAATAATTATATAGAGTCAGGTAACTCAGAACCAAAAAGATATATATGATATGCATTCTCTTATATGTAGAATTATCTGTTATGTATTCAATAAGCAGACTACAGTTCATACAACCACAGAGGTTAAGTATGTATTATAGGACTGGGGTGAAGGATTGGATCACTCTAGGAAGGAGAAATAGAAGAGTTATCAATGGATTCGTAGTGGACTGGAATTGGAGGGTCAAATAGGGAGAGGATGGAAAAATGGGGCTAAAGATAGAATATGGAGAGGGACAGCTAAAACTAAGGTCTATTTGAAAGGTTGTATAGAAACTCAGTAGAGTAGAAGCTTCCTAAAATATATACATATATAAAGATTATCTAAAAGGAATCCTCAAAGAACAGGAGAGACTGAACCCAAATGGACATCCCTTGTCATAAAATGAAGCCTCAAGTGTTGGTCAAAGAAGCCCTATAGGAACCCACAAATAACCAAGGCTATTTACAAGGCTATTAGTTATTTTCTCCAAACTAATGGTTAGTACCCATTGCTGAAGACAGCACCTACATGACTCATTGAATAGGAGAAGTTGAGCCAGTATCTAACTAGAACCTTCATCCTTACAGTGTTCATGGGACTGAATGGTACTTATCACACTACCAAAGGAAAAAGGTAAACATCAGCTCAGCTACAAACTCTTCAGTCTATGATGATGATCTGCCTGTGAGGAGTGTTAATAGTAAAACATAGCTTGTGGGAGTAGTCAACCAATACCTTATTAGATAAGGCCCATTCTATGAGATGGAACTTGTCTTAGAGAGTCATTGCTGTGAACACGAAGGCAACTTTTATAAAGGATAATGTTTAATCAGGATAATTTGTAGTTTCAGAGGTTTAGCTTGTTATTATAATGTGGGAAGCAAGGTAGCATGAAGTCAGGCATAGTGCTGTAGGAACTGAGAGTTCTACATTTTCATCTAAAGGCATCCAGAAGGGTCTCTTCCACACTGGGCAGAGCTTGAGCACAGGAGGCCTCAAAGCCCTCTTATGTAGTGACATACTTTCTCTAACAAGGCCACATCTCCAAAAGGCCACACCCCCTAAAGTACCACTCCCTACAGCCAAGCATTGAAACACATGAATCTGTGGGGGTCATTCCCTTTCAAACCACCATACAACCCATCCCCAGCATTGCCTGGTTGACAAAGAACCTGAGACCAGACAGGTCAGGGACTTAAAAGAAAACCAAATACTATTGTTCTGCTAAAGAAACATAGCCATAAAAGGACTCCTAATGACATTCTGCTATACTCATAGATTAGTGTTTTGCTTAGTCATCATCAGAGAAGCTTCCTCCTCAAGTATATTGCAACAGGTAATAGAGGCCAACAGCCAGACAATATGCAGAGTAGGAGATTTTTAGATGGAGAACAGCAAGGAAACAAAACCTTTGAAGCACAGCAGGAGTTATGCACATACAAATTCACAGAGACTGTTGCAGAATGAGCTAGGCCAGCATGGGTCTGTGCCACTTGGGCCCCCAATGCTGAGAGAAGTAGTCACAAGACCCCATCCCTAACCAAGCAATAATCTCCATTTGATAACTTGCAAATTAAAAGTCAGTTTTCTCTAACAGTGTCTCACCGAGGATGCAAACCACCCTTAAGATTATGCCCCAGGCCCAGCAGCAGCTAGCCAACACAACTAGAACTCAGTAGTGTCTTTAAGGTTCTCTGTCTCTTAATGTTTGGTCAGAACATTTTATTTTAACTTTACTGGTCTTTAGAATATATAATATTGCTTCTGCTTTTGTGTGTGTGTGTTTTTTTTTAATTGAATTCTTGTGTGCTTCTGACTCTATATGCTTTCTTGTTTTTTTCCCTCGGCTTTTTCTTCTGTTTGTTTTTCACTCTTCTGATTGTTTTTGTTTTATATTATTTTATCTTATTACTATTTGTTAGATCCCGTTTTGTTTTCTGAGGAGAGACTGAAAGGGTACGGATTTGAATAGGAAATTAGGAGCACCTTGGAGCTGGTAGGAGAGGGGAAATTGCAATCAGAGCATAGCTTATGAAAAATAAATCTATTTTCAATAAAAGAAAAAGAACGTATATTTGAAAGCTATAGAGAAGTTAAGGAAGGGAACATTGAAGGGAGAGCATTTGTGAAGAAAATCTGGTGTAAGAAAAAAGAATCTCATGCAAAGCCAAATGCAACAATATAAAAATGTACGTTGCTTGCTGGTAATATTTAAAAAATCGGGCCTAAGTTCTTAAGGAAATCTAATAAAACACAAACTTTCATTTACTTTCTAATTCATCAGAATCCAGTTGCTATATGGATAGCTTGGTGAGCACAGACTGGTTTTACTGGGCTTATTGACTATTTTCACAATTTCTCATCCTTTCTATGGAACCAAGAGTCGAACTACATACAGCACCACAGAAAACTGCAAACAAAAAATACAGTGGGTCCGCGGGACACACCCTTTTCCTGGGGAGTCCATCCTCCAGCCTCCGCTTCCGGTGCTGAGGTGGGTGTGGCTCGCAGTGACGTCACTGCCGTGCGCCGACCGGCGGCGGCGGATTCAAATCGCCCGCCCTGGGGTGGTGGAGAGGCGGGTGTCGCGTCCGTCTGCGGTGAGCGGCGGCCCTGAGATCGCGAGGATGGCGCCCTCCACCACAGTCACGAGGCGGGTAAAGCGCAAGGCGCCCCGCGCCTTCCTCAAGCGCACCCTCAAGCAGAAGAAGCCGCACCTAGGCCTGGGGAGGTGCTGCGACCTCCTGGTAAGTCCTGCTCTCTCTCGGTCCCCAGGCTCGCCCGCCACGACCCGCCGCCGAGCGCCCCTGCCCCGGGGAACGCGGGAGGAGGACCCGGAGCCCTTTCGAAGCTCCGGCGGGAAGGCCCCGCCCCTTATTGCCTCCAGGTCCAGCCGTTAAGGGGACGGTCTGGCTCTGCGGTTAGTTTAATTGATCCCGGGATGGAAGGTGAACCGGCTACAAACAGATCAGGCCTCCGGCCTGCCTCCCCAGCTCCTGTATGTTCTTATGGACCGCATTTCTCTATGACCGCTGCGCTAGGTCCCTTAACGAAAGTGATCGATCCGTGTAGCTGTGGCGTCAAATCTTTAAAACTTTCAAGACTCGTTTTTCAGACTCAACGTTTCCCTGAAATATAGTGCTTTCCACTGACCAATTGCCCGAAATTAAATAACTATGTTTCTGCCTGGAAGTAAATTCAGTTTGTTTTCTGCCTTTTGTTTTGTTGTTTTGTTTTACTTTGGTTTTGGTATTTCAATACAGGGTTTGTCTGTGTAGCCCTGCCTGTCCTGGAACTTGCTATGTAGACTGGCTTCGAACTCAAAAGATCGGCCTGCCTCTGCCACCACCACTAACGCTCTCACTATGTTTGTTTTCAAGACAAGGTTTCTCTGTAACTGCCCTGGCAGCAGTCCTGGAATTCAGTTTGTAGACTAGGCTGGAACTCACAAAGACACCCCCTCACCTCCACCCTGCCTCTGCCTCCCAAGTGCCTGACAATGGATGCAGGGAACTTGGCTCCTTCAGAAGAGCAGCACATGCTCTTAACCACTGAGCCATGTCCAGATACTGGTTTTCTTGACTACTACTGAATTATCTACATTTTCTCTCTCATTTTTTTTTTTTTATCATTGCTGTTTTTTTGCCCTGACTCCTTGGTGGTTGAGATCGTGTGAGTGAGCTGGGATTTCCTTGGAGTACACTTTTGATAGTTTATTCTGTTTTCCCTGGAGCCTACCAGAGAACAAAACCCACCTGATGAGGAATATCCAGGAGATCACTAGCTGATTCAAGGGATTTTGTTGGGCCTTTCTCAAGTAGCTAGTTTCCATTTTCTGTCCTGGAGTGACCTGTGGCTGTATGGACTCTGGTGGAGTGCCCTAGGTGTCAAGCAGAGTTGAAGCCCAACACTTTGTAGTGGTAGCAAAGGGAAGGTCCTTTGGCCAGTTGTTACTCCTGGTGCTGTTTTTCTGTTCTGTCACTTTTTAAAACAGTTCCTGTTGAGGCTTTTGTTCATTGACATTTCTTTGCTTACAGTGTTCTGCTCTCCCTTAACTTCATAATTATACCTGATAAAGCACTCCATGCCATTCATAAAGTTTGTACCATTTAAAGCAGCACATTTTGTTCTTTTGTATGAATACCATACCAGTTAGTTGTTGAGGCGCTGATATTATTCTCAGTGTGTCAGATTCTGATGTTAGCTCCCAGTGTAGTACAAAGCGAAGCCTTATGGGATGATTGTTCCCATTAGTCTGGGAACTGGAATCAGGAGCCTTTGTCTTTAAGCACAATGCCCTGAGTCATTATTGTTTGGCATACTTGGTAGTTGATATAAATAATAAAAGAAAAAAATGTGCAAGATACCTGTGAATAGTGCCCTCACAAACCTGGAAGAAGCTGTGGGTTAGAAAGTTGTGAGTAATAAATTTATGTTAAAAAGGTATATATATTATATAATACTACATGTGCTTTGCTTTTAAAGATCCATTTGAATTGCCTACTTTTTGTTCAGCGATTGGCAGAAGAGTCCAGGACAAATGCTTGTGAAAATAAATCTGGAGTTATCAAAAAGGATCATATACTGGCTGCAGCAAAGGTAAAATAGAAATTTTCTTAGTAACAAGAGTTAACTTTAAAAATACTGTTATGGCCATCATCTTTGACTCAAATACTTTTTATTTTGAAATACCTGTAGGCTAGCATAGTGCTAGAAGAGTTAGGAAAGACTGTGAGGTGCACCAGCTAGGAAGGCTGTTCAACTTTGTTAAAATACACAGCATACTTAGCATTTGGTAAACTTGTTTAAGCCTGTAATACTTTCTTTTATAGTACCCATACTAATACCTCTTTGCTGGCCTGCCTGACTTGGGGAAGCCAAGGCAGTGGGCATGCCCTGGCAACTTTTATGAGGCTTCTGAATACTCTTCAGTGGGAAACACGACAACTATTAAATTCCAAATAAGGACTTTTCTGAAAGCAATGCAGTGATTAAGAGCATGAAGAGTATATGAAAGTGTTTTCAATTTATACGCCTGTTTTTTCTAAATATATAACATACTTAGCATTTTCTAAAATTTTTATTGCCATTATTATTTGCCTGTATGTGTATGTGCATGTGTTTGTGTGTGTACACATGTACATGTGTATACCTGTCACTTATCAAGGCATACCTGTAGAGGTCAGAGCAACTTTTGGCAGTTGGTCTTCTCTACAATGTGGGATGAGACACAGGTCATACTTAGCTGTTAGTTTCTATATCTGCAGAGCCAACCCATGGAACCTGAGGTCTATTTTTCTTTTTAAATTGTAATATCCAGATTGTTTTAAATTTTTATTTTTATTTGTATAGTTTTGAAGCTAACTTAAGGCCTCATCCTTCCAGGATTTTTACAATTTAATATTTCCCTTTGTCTTATTTTTGTAACATTTTATGTTTTGAAAATTGTATGTAAAGCAAGTTATTCAATGTAAGATGACCAGCTGTTAAAATTCAAGCTTAATTGTGAGATGCTTTACATTGCGATGGATTTATACTGTTTGATACTACTTTATAGTTGTTTTGAGTTTGAGACCTTTTTTTATACTCTAGATCTTTAATTTGTTGGCAGGCTGGGGCTAGGGATGACACATGACATGATACCCAAACCTGTTTTGAAATCAACCGTTTTGATACTTAGATTGTAACTGGCAAGGTTTGTGAATGAAAGTGAGTCTAAAACCAGTTTGGGTGATCTAGGGATGTTTCCATTTATTGCGAGAGGTAGACTGTGCTAGAGAAATGTAGACCATTTACCTTGCAGATCAATGATTCTGACTTGTTTTTATAGCTATAATATATATCTTCATTTCCTCCCTTACAGGTAATTCTGAAGAAGAGCAAAGGTTAGGGGTCAACATGTGCTTAAGCATTATATGATGTATTAAGTCGTAACAGATCAAAGAAATACTTTGTATGTATCAGTTTATATTGTGGTTTATTAAAACACTGAGGAATTATGCTTTATTCATTAATGGCTTCTGAGTTTCTTTTGTGTTGCTGTGTTGTTGCTTAGTGTATCAAAAATGAAACCATGCTGTATTGAATAGCTTGAAGAGATGTGTACTCCTTCGACTAAAGTTTATGTCTTTGAATTTAACCAGAATTATGTAGTGAATTTAACTTCTAAGAAAGCAATGTACAGTAAAATCTGGGTACATTTTAAATATGTTAATATTGCATGAATTCACAAAACACTAGTTTTTTGTTACACTAGTAGTAATAGTAAAATTTCTCAACTAGAAGATTGTAAGCATCAACTAAAGTTTTTACAAACTTGTTTCCATCTATAAGCCACAAACTAGAAGATGTGAATCAAACTGACATGTTTTCTTCAGTCGTGGAATTTAGTAGATAAGACATTTTCCCATGTCATTCTTTTGGAAGATTACTATATAATATTCAGTTTTCATTTTTGTTCTGAGATAATTCAGATAGTATATGAAGTTACAAAGCTAATATAAACATACATTCTACACTAAACACCCAGTTTCCTCAATGCTTATATAGAATATATAGTGCAATATATCAAAAGCAAGACTTTGGTAATTGGATCAGTATATATGTAGCTCTGTGCTATTTTATCATGTGTACAGATTTATGTAATTATATGTGACCAATATATAGAACTACTTCAGTACCACAGAGGTCTTGTTGATTTATACTCTACCATGTCCTCTACCAGTCTGCCACCCTAACCGGCTTTTCTCCAGCTCTATAGTTTTGAGAAGGGAAGCATGTCAGAAATAAGCATTGGAGATGGTTTCACTCCGCGTAACACCCTTGTGTTCTGTTCACTGCCGAGTGTGGATGCACCAGATTTTGTAAAGCTGGTTTGCCTATTGAAGAGCATTTTGCTTTGTTGAATTTGGGGATTGCTATAAATAAAATTTCTATGAATGATTGTAAACATTTTTTTAAATCTGTATAAGTTTTCACTTTTTTTTTTCTAGGAAAAATGCCTAGAAGTTTGATTGATAGGTCAAATGGCAAATCTGTGTTTAACTTAAAAACAAAACAAAACAAAGAAATAAAAACTACATAGCTAAGCAAGGTAGAGTGATGGTACTGTATTTTTACCAACAGTATATGAAAGTAATTTTATTCACATTCTAGTAAACAGGTTTTTTGTTATTTTAATTTTTCTGACAGGATTATGTAATTTTGTCTTTTTTTTCCTTTGTTTTCCTTTGGTTTTCGAGACAGGGTTTCTCTGTGTAGCCCTGGCTGTCCTGGAACTCACTTTATAGACCAGGCTGTCCTCGAACTCAGAAATCTGCCTGCCTCTGCCTCCCGAGTGCTGGGATTAAAGGTGTGTGCCACCTCGCCCGGCTTGGATTATATAATTTTAATTTGTACACATCGCACAGTGGCTTTTGTCTATGCTGGGGCTCCTATTACAAATTGACATTCACCAGGGAGCTTATAAGCAAGTTTATTTACGCCAGGCCTGGTGGTTAAAAGTCCAGAGGTCAGAGTGCTCACTCTGATCTCAAACTGATAAGTGAGTTCTGGTGATATTTATATTACATTATTCAGCTTATAGAGATTTAGGAAATACAAATTATATGGGACAAAGATTGCAGTAATTTTGAAGGACTTAAGATGTAATCTACAGATTAAATGGTTTAAAAATTAAAAATAAGCTACAGCCCCAGTCTAATAGCATATATTACAGTTTTTCTTTAAAAATAAATTTTCATGGTAGCTGAAATGACTCAGCAGATAAAAACAGGTATGAGACATCAGTGTCAGCCTTCTACCTTGGTACCCAGAAGCCATGTTACAGTAGGAGAAAACTAATTCCCCAAAGTTGTTCTCTGACCTCCACTTGCATTATATAAAAATAGTAAACGTAAGTGAGGTGATTGGTTTTATGTAGCTATTCACATACAGGAAGAAAAGCCAAGAATAAAGAATCAAGTTATGCCAAGTCTTTAAGACAAATATTTTAAGCATCTGGCTCCTGTGGAAGAGTAAGAACTGGGGAAATAATGTCTTTAAAATGATAGTCACCAACCAGATGGAGTCTAAAGTAGGAAAAGTTCAAAAAATGCCGCTTGAGAATTAAAATCCCTTGTAAATTTCTGCTAGAAAATTTTCAGGTAAATCTTAATTCTCAGAAAATGGAGATAGATTCTGGTCAAGGTTCCTTTTAAAGAAGACATTACCCATGCCAGATCAAAAAAAAAAAAAAAAAAAAAAAAACACAAGTGTTTAAATGAAGTATGATCTTTCTCCTAGTAAGAATTCGAGGATGCAGAAAGCTCAATGTTGGAACTGTATTCCATTCTAGAAGCTGCCAATTGTCTTTGAAGAGGCCTTGTTTCAGGTTCTACNAGGGAATTCGAGGATGCAGAAAGCTCAATGTTGGAACTGTATTCCATTCTAGAAGCTGCCAATTGTCTTTGAAGAGGCCTTGTTTCAGGTTCTACTAGATAGCACATGTGTTGAAGTGAGGAGAAAGACTCCCTAAATACCCTTACAAGGAGGAACATAGTATTGCAACAGGAAAATGCACACTGTAGTCAATTATAGACCATTTCAACGTGAGGGGGTGTTGTTAAAGTGGTTAACTTAAATATGACATTTTGAAACATGAGCTTTGAAGATAGATCAATACCAAGAGTGGTGTGTGTACGGGTTTAATAGACAATGGTTGTGCAGATATTCTTACAGAAAATTTTATTTACTTTTGTTCTCATAAAGTGGTTCTAACAGTCTTCTTTGAGTGGTTCTGTTAGCAGGAATATATAGATGGGATATTTTCATGGTTTCTCAGTTTTACTTATCTACTGTTAAGGTTTGGCAAAAAAGACCCCATGTTCATCCTGAAGGCTTTCAGTACCTGTGTTATCTTATCTCCCAGCTTTGTTTTATATTCCTTTATTATTTTTCTGAATGGAATAAATAGTTTTCTAAGGCAAGAGCCTCTCATTGAATCCTCAAAGATGTGCAAGTTGTTTTTTTTTTTAACTTTTTTTTGTCTGTTTGTTTTGTTTTCAAGACAGGGTTTCTCTGTGTAGCCGTGGCTGTCCTGGAACTCTCTCTGTAGATCAGGCTGGCCTTGAACTCAGAAATCTGCCTGCCTCCGCCTCTCGAGTGCTGAAATTAAAGGCGTGCGCTACCATGCCCAGCGATGTGCAAGTTTTTAATTCTGAAACAAGAACTTGACTTTGAATGGAAGCCATTAAAGAGGAAACATTAATTCCTTCAATTACACATGGACAATAGTAATGTACAAATGTGTGTGTGTGTGTGCGCGCGCGTGCATGTGTGTATGTATATATCCATGGCCTTCCTGAACTCTGAGAATAGTAGGTATTTGAGAAGCTAACACAAAGAGTTTATTAATCTTGATGGAATTCTGAACCAAAGAATGTCTTTATTTTGTGTGTATTATTTGTGTAAGTCCTAAAGCAAAGTCACTGTTTTACTAAAAAGCCATCTCCAGCATTTATTTCTCCCTGCCTCTGGCCTCTTCATTTCCGATTTTCTCCTGTGATCTTGTAGTTTTATTGTTGCTAAGGCTTGCATCCAGGTCTTCATGGATGCTAGGGAACTATGTTGCTGATGAACAATATTCCCAGGTCTCTGGGAATTTAATTTTCCTTAAAAAATATTTGTATTAGAAAGGGTTTTCAGTTAATAGTCAATCTGGAAGCACTCTTCTTGAAGCTGTATATAATAAGATAAAGTGCTGGAAGGAAAATTGTGTCAAAGATATATCTCCTGTAAAGTTGGAGTAGCTTTGGCCTGTATGCTTAATTTAACTTAAAAAACATTTCTAGTTAATATAAAGCTGTGCAATAAAAGGAAAAATGGCTAGTTCTGTTAAGTCTTGGTGTGCTTATTCTGAGAGAGTCACAGTCACCAATATATTTTTATTGAGTATAGTGTCCATTGGAAAGAATTGGATATTTGTACCTTGAGGCCATGGTAGGTAATACATTACCATAGGAAATCTCAGATGGGAGGGATTTCTTCAGCTGTGCTGGTAAGGAAGAACCAAGCAGAGGCTGTAAACAGGCAGGGCAGATACTATACTTGGCCTGCAGAAAAGAAAAAAAAATTAAATTAGACTGTACTATTTAAAAATTAAATTACACATACAAATTAAATTTCTTGCTTCATTTAAAAGGCTGGAAAGTACGGCAGTAATATAGCCATAATCAATTTTACTTAAATAGTAGCATCTCTTTCCAAATCACCTTTTATTTATCCTGCCTAGGACTGTTTTACTCTAGCATTAGCACTCTGTTTGAAAGTATCTGAGTGAGTCCACAATCCATTGGAAACTTGAAATCTGGGGTTTCTCTTGATATACCTAAGCAGTTTTACGGACACAGCCTATCCTGCTTCAATTACGTTCTCTTTCTCAGTACAGCTTTCACAATACTCTTGTGTTTTAGCAATGATCGTATTCTGTTGGTTTCAAATCTTACTCCGCTGCAGTTCTAATAGAGGAGCCATGTCCTGAGGAGTCCAGTCCCAGGCAGTAAAAGGATTTTAGTAACATACAGTTATTTGTCCTGCACCCACTCCTTGGTTTCTTAAGAAACAATTAGAAAAGCATGCTAGAACTGCACTTTAGAATGAATTTGAGGATGGTGATTTACTACAAGATGTACCTGGTACTAAAACTGAAGTCTTGAAATCTGGACCCATACACTATGATGCTGTTGCTACTAGAGCAATAAAATTTGCTCTTTTTACTGCAATGCATAATCAAACTTGGGAGAACATAGGCTTGTGGAAACTGAGTTCATATACCCTTGTCAGCATTGAGGTGAAACCTGACAATGAGTTCGCATGCCTTTTGTGAACAAATGAATAACATTAGGATGGTAACATATAGTGTAGAATAAAACTTCACAGGGAAATTTAACAAAGTAAATCTTTACCATTACTTCTTTTGAGAATCCAAATTACAATATTAAGTTCAATTGCGTTATAAGCAAATAATGTTGTCCATTCTTTTCTAAACTTGTTTTGATTTCTTGCCTGGTAGATGACACTTTGTGAAGCAATCTAGTGAAGCATAAGGATTTTAATTTTGAAAGTTCTTTTTTTTTTTAAAGATTTATTTATTATTATACATAAGTACACTGTAGCTGTCTTCAGATGCACCAGAAGAGGGTGTCAGATCTCATTATGGGTGGTTGTGAGCCACCATGTGGTTGCTGGGATTTGAACTCAGGACCTCTGGAAGAGCAGTCAGTGCTCTTACCCACTGAGCCATCTCTTCAGCCCAATTTTGAAAGTTCTTTACTGCCTATACTTTCCTGCTATACTTGCCAGAATCCCTCAAAGTCTGTTACTCAGGTCCTGTTTTCAGCTGTGTCATTAGAGTGTTTAAGTTTTCTCCTGGGGCAAACCAAATGCCACCTAATACGTTCCCACGATCATATAACTTGGGCCCACAAAAGTGCTCCACATGGTGAATGATGTGTCACTGGCTGGCAAAATCAAAGAGGAGCACAGAGTGCCAGGTTCTGCTGTGGGCTTCCTCAAACTCTCTTTGTGCATGATGAGCTGTGGGGCTGCTGGTTCACTTGAACAAAGTCACATGAGATGAATTTATCCTGTGTTCAGTTCATCCCTCACACATCTTTAGGTATGTGACATGTTCTGTTTCATAGCTAAAAATAATTCTGTATGCATTACGTAAGAAATCGGTTAAACTTAACTATTGTTTTTAGATTATAGAATTTAGGGAGAAAGAAAGGATAAAAGAATGCATTGTACTTTCTCTAATGGTATGTAGGACTATTATAGACTTTGCCAGATTTACTAGCAGGCAAAGGCTATCACCACCTACCTAGTTTTCTTGATGTGAGTCTTTTTTTGTGAATAATTTATTTTTTATTCACTTTACATTCCACTTGAAGCCCTTCCTGTCCTCCCAGTCCTGCCGCTATAAGTACTTCCTCCCCTCCTCTTCTTCTCAGAGAAGGGGAAAACCCCTTAGCTATATATTTATATTCTCAGGAAATGTAGCAGAAAGGCATCTCCGGATTTGTTTCGCGTACATCAGACCCTTGCTAGCAGACTACTCCTTTTGAGAATGCCATCAAAATACTACAAAACCTGTTTCAAAGGCTGAAGGGTTTCCAGTACCTCTGTCAAAGAGTAAATAACAAATACAAGTCAAGCAGAACCCTGGAGAACCTTCACCGTAACCTGCTTTGCACAACAACTAGAGGAAACTGAATAACTGACATTGAGGAGCACATAGACATGATCCTCAAAACTTATTTCCCAGTTACATATGGTGGCAAGGGAAACACTTGCTTAAGAACTCTTTCAAAGTGTGGGGACAGTGCTATATAGTTACTAGGGGATGCTCTCCCATCTCTTAAACTCCAAGTTTGCTACATCTTGGCTCTACCCAGCACCCTCAGGGAGTGTTACAAATTATCTCATCTTTTGGCTTAAAAAAAGAACATAGCTTTCCCTCAAATACTGTAATCTTTGTGTTTGATTTGGTAGAATAAAGGTAATGGGGCATATGCAGGAATGGTAGTTCATGTTATTTCTGGTTGGTTGCCACTTCTTGGCAATTCAAAATTCATCTCTTGGCTTCTAATGACTCCATACATACATATAATTATATTTATTTAGAATTTTAGTTCTGAAGAACATGACCAACCATGAGGATGTTTTATAGATATGTAAATTCCAGGTAGTTTTTAATGCATTATAAATAAGACCATGACATATCAACTTAATTTTTGTAGTTTGTATTTATCAATGCCAGAGGCAATTAAAGTCAAAGTGTCCCCACAGGGTTTTTTTTTTTTTTTTGTATGAACTTTATTACAGTCATTGTAGACAGAAACAAAACAGAAACAATGCATTTTTGAATCAAATAATACTGTGAGGAATAGATATTTCTCTCTCTCTCTCTCTCTCTCTCTCTCTCTCTCTTTTTGACCTCATTATTCTTGCTATGGTGTATGGCACAGTGAATACTAGGTACCTAAAACAGAAAATGTTCATTAACTTAGTTGGAAGGCATGATTCTAAGTGCAAAAGAGAAAGGTAAGAGCCATGTGTGCACACAAGGTTCACAGAGTGCACATGTGAGATGTGTTTATGGGATGATTTGGAAGTATTTGGTCTTTAGAGAAAAAGGAAATCACCCTCATATTCCCTGTGGCTAAGTGTCATGTGTACTTCAGTCTGAATTCAGAAGTAGGGACAGTTAGCTTCACTCACTGTGAATATAGGTACATTGTAAAGAACGTAATTTAGAGAAAATATAGTGCTATGTTATATATTTATGGTTCAAACAAACCTTTTTTTGAGATAATTAACACTTCAGTTTCTAGATTAATTATCAAGTTACAAATCTTGTTAATGTTAATTTATTGAGATTGACAAATACTTTAAGGTCAATACTTAAAAGTGAGCTGATTATAGGAACTTTGTATTAACTGATAACGGCAATCAATAAAGAGATAAAACTACATTTTCCTCATGATGCAGGTGATAGGAGGCTTGTGTTTCTAAGGAGTCTTAAGTGCACAGAACTAACGGTGGATGTTTCTAGAATCTTAGGAAGCCATTGTTTCATTAGTGAAAAATTTTAAGATCAAGTTACGGATATATTACTTTAAATTGCAGAACTCACCTTTTTTCTTTCTGTTCCTTTTTTATTCTATTTTTCTGTCTCTCTCTGTGTGTGTGTGTGTGTGTGTGTGTGTGTGTGTGTGTGTGTGCATTCCTGTACTTCCCACGGTGTGTGTGTGTGTGTGTGTGTGCATTCCTGTACTTCCCACGGTGTCTTTGTGAAGGTTGGAGAAACATGCAGGAGTCGGTTCTCTCTTTCCGTCATGTGTGTTCTGTGAATTGAACTCAGGGTGCAAGGCTTGGTGGCGAGTGCCTTAGCATGCTGTCTGAAGTTTGATTTTGTGGCTGTGGTAAACTACCTGGAGAAAAGAAACGTAAGGGAGAAAGAGATTGCTTTGGCTTCCTTCCAGAGAATGGATAGTAAGTGATGACAGCAAGATCACGAGAAAACCTGTCATCATGTTGTATCAACAGTCCAGAAGCACAAGGACAGCAAGTGACAGTAGGCTGTATACCTCACAGCCTATCCCATCAGCAAGTATCAACTCCTAAAAGTTCCAAAGCCTTCCCAAACAATGCCCCCAGCTGGAGACCAGGTTAGCAAGCATGTGAGCCTTTGGGGGACATTTCCGTTCCAACCACAGTAACCCTTGAGTCTTCTTATGGGTTCTATCGTGTTTCTCTTTTCATTAGATGTTTCTTTATAGGATAGGATGAAAGCTTATTAAATAAATATTAAAGAAAATTATGCTTGAGGTTGAGAAGGAAGCCTATATTATATGTTTGGGAAAGTTGGGAAAAAACTCTTTGCTCTGGTCCTGTTAGACTGCTCTTGGAGATGAATGTAACATGCCCTGCTTATGCTACTAGCAACACCCTGCTTCCTCTGAAAACTACCCTGGCTGGCTTTAACTGATGTGGTCTGAATCCAGGCCAGCATTTTACTAATATTTATCAGTGTTAGGCTTAGCATAACTTGAGAAGTCAAATTCACTGCAGATCACTTCCACTTGTACAAATATCTATTTATGCACAATTGGTAAAATCCCAGTACTGTCATTAAGTATCCTGACATGCTTGTGGTATGCCCTGGGCCAGGAGTCTGGATAAGTGAGGTTACTCCGGAGGAAGAAAAATCAAAGGAATTAAAGGATAATTGTATGAAAACTACAATCTTTAACATCAATAGAAGGCATTTTCCCAAAGTGTTTTACTTTAATGTATGAAATCAAATATTCCAATCAGAGTCTGGCAGTCGGTGAAATGAACTCTGTTTCTTCATTTACAAAATATCCACTACCCACATTAAGCTCATTGGCTCAGTGTCTACCTCCGAAATCTCAAAGACTGAGAAGACTCGCTGGCAGAGGAAATGCTTAGGGCACAACTTGAATTTGGGACAGAGATTGAAAGGTCATTAAAGCCCAGGGAGAAGAGGCAGACGAGGGGCCAAAGCCTACTCAGAGGTTAAATGTCTTTCTAGATGTTCAGAAATCCTTTTCCAGATTAACATTCTGCAAAGTAAACTGAAAGATGATGACTCAGTCTGGGACCTCATTGCTTATAAAGATGGACTACAGCTTTAGTGATGACAGTGGCTTAGCCACTATTCATAATACCGATCATAGACAATGGTCATATTAACTCAAATTGAGTTATCTGTGAAGTTATGGAAAGGACTTAGGAAGATGCTGCTAAATACTGCCGTCATATGGGTTTTGTCTCAGGATGTCTGATGCTATGAATGGGAGTATGTTGTCTCACTTTAAGGTCATCACTTTATGAAACACAACAAAAATAGTTCATTCATTAAGTTAAAACTGAGATCCTGTTGTGCTTGAGATATGCAACTGACTATAATGGTGGCCTCCACAAACATGACTCTTATACCATGGAATTGAAAGTTTTATGTTTGTTGAACTGAGTATTTTTGAAAATTTTCACTTACTTAATAATTTTTGCTTACTTTTTCATTTTTTATTAATGTTAACTTTTATTAAAAATGGATATTTTTCAAACAATATGTCATCATAATAGTTTCCCCTCACTCAACTCCTCTCAGGTTCTCCAGGCCCACCCAAATCCACACCCTTTCTTTTTTTTCTCTCATTAGAAATCAAACAACAACAACAACAACAACAACAACAACAACAACCAAAAAATAGGGCAAAACAAACAGAAAAATGGACCCAAAGAAAAAGCACAGCAAACGCATACAGTCACAGAGACATGTACACTATCACACACAAAAATCCCATAAAAACACAAAAACAGAAGCTGAACATAGAAGCAAAAGACCTTTAAGACAAAAAACTAAAAACAAAACAAAGCCAAAACAAAACAACAGACAAGGCTTAAAAATGGACTATGAGACAAAATGACCCTCCCAGAACACCACTGAGTTTACTTTTCGTTGGTGACATACTACTGCTTAGCATCTTAATCCTACTGATCCAAGAGCCTTGGAGACCTTCCCACCTTCTAATATTCTAAAAGTTCAGTTTCTTTTTTCAGTGTTTTATAGTTTTTATGATGGAAATCTTTCACTTGTTTGGCTAGAGTTACTCCAAAATAGTTTATTTATTTTCAAGATATTATAAAAGTTATTGCTTCCCTGATTTCTCTCTCAATCCATTTGTCATTTGTATCTAGGAGGGCTACTGATTTTTGTGTATTAACTTTGTATTCCACTCATTTGCTAAAGATTTTTATCAGCCATAGAATATTCCTGGATAAGTCTTTAGGGACATTTATGTATGTAATTTTATAATCTGCAAATAATACTCAGACTTCTTCCTTTCTTGTTTCTTGATATCTTTCAGTTGTCTTATTGCTCTAGCTAAGACTTCATGTTCTTTACTGACTTAAGTACAGAGACAGAGGGCATCCTTGTCTTGTCCTTGATTTTAGTGGAAATGTTTTGAGTTTCTCTCTGTTGTGATTGGTGATGGTTGTGGGATTGCTCTAAATTACCTGTATTAAGTTCATCACTTCAATCCCTAGTCTCTCCTGGGCTTTTATCATGAAGAGTGCTGGGTTTTTGTCAAAGGCTTTGTCTGCATCTTATGAGATGATCATGTGCTTTTATATTTCAGTTTACTTATATGGTGTATTACATTTATCACGTTATGTGCATCAAACATTCTCTGCATCTCTGGAATGAAGCCTACTTGACCACAGTGGTTATCATTTCTTCTTTTTGTTCTAGATATTTTTAAGTGTACTATTACATTGTTAATATGGAGATATGATATATCTCAAATTTTTGTGCTTGGGTAAAATGTTCTCTTACTATCTGCTAGGTCCATTTGACTTATGATGTCAGCTCTAGCAGTTCTCTGTCTAATGGTGGGAGTGAGGCGTTGAAGTCACCCACTATCATTTTGTGAGAGTCAATGGTGATTTTACTTGTAGTAGTGTATTTTTAGTGAACTTGGGTGCTGTGCTATATAGTTTTATGCCAACTTGACACAAGCTGAGACATCTGAATCTAGACTTAGAAAATGGTTCCACAAGATTGGGCAAGCCTGAAGAGCATTTCCTGAAGAGCCTGAAGAGTGACTGAAGTGAGAGGTCCCAGCCCATTGTGTGTGGTGCCATCCTTTGGCCGGTGTTCTATAAGAAAGCAGGATGAACAGTCCATGAGAAGCAAGCACCACTCCTCCATGGCCTCTTATATCAGCTTGAGTTCCTTGTTTGAGTTCCTGTCCTGGTTACCTTTGATGATGAACTGTGATGTGATAACACAAGCCATAGAAAACTTTTCTCTAAGTTGCTTTGATTATGATGTTTCATGACAGCAGTAATAACTCTGACTAAGATAGATGCCTTGCTGTTGGACGAATAGATGTTTATAACTGAGATATTCTTTGGTGTACTTTTCCCTTAATGAGTATGTCTTCCAGTCTCTTTGTTTTTGGTGTATTTTGGCATATTTAAAAATGAATATACCTGTTTGTTTCTGGTCCACTTTCTTAGAATATCTTTTTACATCTCATTAAATAGCATCTATTCTTGATAGTAAGGTGTCTTTCTTGGATGTAGCAAAAAGTTGTATCTTGATTCCAATTCACTCTGTTGTCTGTGTCCTTTTATCAGGTATTGACACTATTAAGTCTGGACAGCATTTATTGATTCCAATAATTTAGTTGTTTGGTGTGGCTTTCCCCTCCTTTTTATTGACTCTTCTGAGATTACTTATTTTTTTAAATTGGATATTTTATTTATTTACATTTCAAGTGTTATCGCCTTTCCCTGTTTACTCTCCGCAAACACCCTATACCATCTTCCCTCCCCTGCTTTTATGAGGGTACTACTGCCTTTCCCTGTTTACTCTCCGCAAACACCCTATACCATCTTCCCTCCCCTGCTTTTATGAGGGTACTACTGCAATCACCCACCTACTCCCACCTAACTGCCCTGGCATTCCCATACACTGGGGCATCAAGCCTTCAGAGGACCAAGGGCCTCTCCTCCCATTGATGATCAACTACGCCATCCTCTACTACATATGCAGCTAGAGCCATGAGTCCCACCATGTGTTTTCTTTGGTTCATGGTTTAGTCCCATGGGGCTCTGGGGGTACTGGTTAGTTCCTTTGTTGTTCCTCCTATAGGACTTCAGACCCCTTCAGCTCCCTGGGTACTTTCTCTAGCTCCTTCATTGGGGACTTTATGCTCCATCCAATGGATGGTTGTGAGCATCCACTTCTGTTTTGTCAGGCATTGACAGAGCTATATCAGGCTCCTGTCAGCAAGCACTTATTGGCATCCACAATAGTGTCTGGATTTAGTGGTTGTATATGGGATGGATCCCCAGGTGGGGCAGTCTATGGATGGTCATTCTTTCAGTCTCTGCGCTGGTGTGACTGGAGGACAGCTGATAACCAGATATGCAGTATTACCAGACATCACTTAGCCTAGACCATTGCTTATGCCTGCCACTGTGACAAATATAGTAGGTATGTGATCCCCTTCATATTCAGCTTTAATACTCAGAATTTTTTTCTGGTCTTTTATTTGAGGGTGCTATTCTAAGTTCACATGGAATCCCAAAATTTCCACAAGCTGCCTTAATTTTTTTCACAGTTACCAAGGTCAGAGGTTGATTCCATCAGCACTACCACCCTGCACTGACTGTCTGACTTGAGAAGCAACCCATTCAAAGTTTTTCTTTACCATCTAGAGTCCTTCTGGAGTTACTGCTTTGAGTAAGGTTGTTTGTCTTTCTGCTGGCTCCAATATCCTGATGGCCATAGTCTCCAGGAATCATTATCAATGACATTGGCAAGAACGATCTCTTTTGTGTTTACATCAACTCTTAATTCAATCTTCATATCAACCAGTATACAGTTCTGGGGAAGCCAGGATTTCTCTAAAATTTAAAATATAGCTTGTGTGTCATGGCTCATGATGTCTACTTCAGTATGCCCTATAACAAGTCCAGCAAAACACAATTCTGCAGTGATGAGGTGCTCCTTGGACCTCTGTGGATCATTACTGGCATCATCCTTGAAGAGCGTCTCCACTTTTGATGGGTAAAACTTATACCCCTCCTTTACACCAGAGTTCCTTTTGAGAAAAGATCCAGTTGTTATTCTTCAGTATACCCATTCAATTGGAATCATTTCACACGGGGGTGCAATGAAAGCAGTCTCCCCAAATTT
>NC_034610.1:52535287-52578562 GCF_900095145.1 Mus pahari | reverse complement strand
CTTGGGTATTCTAAGTTTCTGGGCTAATATCCACTTATCAGTGAGTGCATATCTAGTGACTTCTTTTGTGATTGGGTTACCTCACTAAGGATGATACCCTCCAGATACATCCATTTGCCCAAGAATTTCATAAATTTAGTGCAGAATTCTACCAGAAGACATGATACCAATTTTCCTCAAAGTATTCCATAAAATAGAAACAGAAGGAACACTAACTAACTCATTCTATGAAGCAACAATTACTCTGATACATAAACCAAACAAGAAACCAACCAAAAAAAGAGAAGTTAAGACCAATCTTATTTATGAATATCAATGCAAAAATACTCAATAAAATTCTAGCAAACTGAATTCAAGAACACATCAAAACCATCATTCTCCACAATCAAGTAGGCTTCATCCCAGGGATGCAAGGTTGGTTTAATATATGAAAACCCATTAACATAATTGACTATATAAACAAACTCAAGGACAAAAACCACATGATCATCTCATTAGATGCTGAGAAAGCATTTGACAAAATCCAACACCCCTTCATGATAAAAGTCTTGGAAAGATCAGGAATTCAAGGCCCATACCTAAACATAATAAAAGCAATTTACTGCAAACAGCCATATCAAATTAAATAGAGACACACTTGAAGCAATCCCACTGAAATCAGGGACAAGACAAGGATGCCTACTCTCCCCAGATCTATTCAGTATAGCACTCGAACTGTTAGCTGGAACAATAAGACAGCAAAGATATATCAAGGGGATACAAATTGGTAAAGAAGAAATAAAGGTATCACTATTTGCCAATGATATGATAGTATACATAATTGACCCCAAAAATTCTACCATAGAACTTCTCCAGGTGATAAACAACTTCAGCAAAGTGGCCAGATATAAAATTAATGCAAATAAATCAGTATCCTCCCTTCATACAAAGGATAAACAGGCTGAGAAAGAAATTAGGGAAACAATTCCCTTCTCAATAGCCACAAATAGTATAAAATATCTTTTGGTAACTCTAACCAAGCAAGTGAAAGACCTGTATGAAAAGAACTTCAAGTCTCTCAAGAAAGAAATCAAAGAAGATCTCAGGAGTTGGAGAGATCACGATGCTCATGGATTTGCAGAAATAACATAGTAAAAATGACCATCCTGCCAAAGGCAATCTTTAGATTCAATGCAGTCCCGATCAAAATCCCAACACAATTCTTGAAAGACATGGAAAGAGCAATTCTCAAGTTCATCTGGAAAGGTAAAAAACCCAGAATAGGGAAAACAATTCTTAACAATAAAAGAACAGCTGGAGGAATCACCATCCCTGACCTCAAGTGTTAAAAACTGCATGGTACAGACATAGACATGCTGATCAATGGAATAGAATTGAAGACCCAGAAATAAATCCACTCCCTTACGGTCACTTGATCTTTGACAAAGACATCAAAAATATACAATGGCAAAAAGAAAACATCTTCAATAAATGGTGTTCGTCTAACTCTATGTAGAAGAATGAAAATAGACCCATATTTGTCACCTTGTACAAAGCTCAAGTCCAAGTGGAGCAAGGACTTCAACATAAAACCAGATACACTGGATCTAATAGAAGACAAATTTGGAAAGAGCCTTGAACTCATAGGCATGGGGCAAATTTCCTAAACACAACTCCAATGGCTCATGCTCTAAGATCAACAATTGATAAATGGGACCTCATAAACCTGGAAAGCTCCTGTAAGGCAAAGGATATAGTCAATAAGACAAATCGACAACCTGCAGATTGGGAAAAAATCTTCACTAACCCCACATCTGATAGAGGGCTAATATCTAAAATATATTAAGAACTCAAGAAGTTAATCACCAAAAAATCAAATAACCAATTCAAAAAATGAGGTATAGAATTAAACTGAGAATTCACAACTGAAGAATCTTGAATGGCTGAGAAGCACCTAAAGAAATGTTAAAAGTCCTTAGTGATCAGAGAAATACAAATCAAAATGACTCTGAGATTCTACCTTACACCAATCAGAATGGCTAAGATCAAAACCTCAGGAGACAACACATGTTGGAGAGGATGTGGAGAAAGAGGAACACTTCTCTCTTGCTGGTAGAATTGTAAACTGATACAAGCACTCTGGAAAGCAATCTGGAGGTTCCTCAGAAAATTGGAAATAGACCTACCTGAAAATCCAGCAACACCATTCTTGGAATAAACCTAAAAGATGCCTCATCATGCCACAGGGGCACATGTTCCACTATGTTCATAGTGGCCTTATTTGTGATGGAAACAACCTAGATGTTCCACGACAGAAAAATGGATACAGAAAATGTGGTTCATTTACACAATGGAATACTACTCAGGTATTAAGAACAAGGACATCCTGAGTTTTGCAGGCAAATAAATGGAACTAGAAAGTATCATTCTGAGTGAGGTAACTCAGACCCAAAAGGACATGCATGGTATGTACTCACTAAAAAGTGGATATAAGTTCAAAAAAAAAAAAAAAGTTACAGTCCACAGACCTCAAAAAGCTCAACAAGCTGAAGTGCCCAAGTGAGTATGCCTTAGTCCCACTTGGGAGAGAGAAGAAAGCAAGGTGGGGAGGTGAGAGACTCCCAGGACTTAAAGGGAGGGACCTTAGATGAAAGACCTGACGTTAGAGAGAGGGAAATTATAGAAATTATAGAGCCCACCTCCAGCAGGAAGACAACACATCAAACGAGGGACGGGTTTCCATCCTACAGTCACAATTCTGACCCATAATTGTTTCTGTCTGAACGAATGACAAGGATGGAAATGGAGAGGAGCCTGTGGAAAAGAAGGTCCAGCTACAGGCCCAAAGTGGGATCCAGTTCAGGGGGAGGTCCCAAGGCCTGACACTATTACTGAGGCTATGGAGTGCTCACAAAAAGGGACCTAGCATGACTGCCCTCCCATAGACTCAACAAGCAGCCGACAGAATCGGATGCAGATATTTGCACCCAAACCATTGGACAGAAGCAGCTGACTCCTGTTTTCGAATAGGGAAAGCTGAAAGAAACTGAGAAGAAGGGCGCCCCTGTGGGAGGACCAGCAGTTTCAATTAATCTGGACCCCTGAGATCTCTCAAACACTGGACCACCAAACAGACAACATACACCAGCTGATAGGAGGCCCCCAACACACATAGAGTAGAGGACTTCTTGGTCTGTGTTCATTCATAGATGATGTACCTAACCCCCAAGAAACTGGAGGCCCCAGGGAGGAGAGTTTAGAGGTCAGGTTGTGTGGAAGATGTGGGCATTGTTGTGGAGAAGGGGTAGGGTAGAGAAGAGATGTGGGATGTGGAGCAGTCGGGCGGATGGTGGGGCCTGGGAGTGAAATATGAAGTGTAGAAAATAAAATAAAAATAAAATTAAAAAAATAAAGTGAAAGCAATACAAATTTTGGGCTTTCTCTCCAATAATTTTAATTTTGAAAATTATATGAGAAATTTCCAGAATATTGTGGCTCTTTGTTAATCTTGGTTGTCTAATGAACAAATGAACAAACATGTAAACAAGCAAAGAAACAAACAAGTATCCTTGCCATATGAATACAGTTTATAGTTTCATCAATTTTTGAATCATCATCTAATGAGAGAGGAAAAACAAATCTGAGTTGTGAGTTTGGATTTGAAAGATGTCACACAAGCTGGGTGGTGGTGGCACACGCCTTTAATCACAGCACTTGGGAGGTAGAGGCAGGTGGATTTCTGAGATCGAGGCCAGCCTGGTCTACAAACCATGCTATCCATGAACTAACATGTAAGCATGAACTAACATGTAAGTGAGTTCCAGGACAGCCAGGGCTATACAGAAAAACCCTGTCTCGAAAACACACACACACACACACACACACACACACACAAGATGTCACAGGTTTATTGTCTAGACATTAGCTAAGTGTCTTCCTAAACCAGTTACTAAAATGTGTCTAACCATTTTCCAAACTGCTTTAGGGTTATCTATTAATTATAGTCATGTAAGCATGTGAAAAAGAAATGTCTCAGTTAGTTTCCATATCAGAGCAGCCTTGATCTCAAATAGAAGTTAATGTATAATTCAGAAGACCCAGCAAAACTGTGTTTTCTTAACAATGAACTGTGTGGGTTTCTCTTTATTATGTACTATAAGTCTCTGGATGCCACAAAACACATTAGTCAGACACTGACTGGCCTAGTAAAAAGAACTGAGTGTAAATAATATTTATGACCTTTAGACTCTTTGGCTCAATTTACCTTGAGAGACATTTTCATTCTGCTTATACATCAGAGTTTCACCACCAACAGTAGCATGCATGCTCTCATGCTCGCTTACGTTCACACACACACACACACACACACACACACACACACACACACACACACACACGGACTCTCCTACCAAACCAAATTTGCCACATAAAGAAACGTATAAAAGAATGTGACTAAACAGAGGGTTAGTTCAACTGTTTATTTGTCATAAGTCTATCCATGAGCTAACATGTAAGCATAAGAATTAAGTGAATGACAGTTGTTTTACTGTGTTTTCAACCTTTTTAGTTGTATCTTTAAAAATACCAGATGCGGTCTGAATGATGCCAAACATATGGCTTTTGCCCATGTTCTTGTGATCTGTAGTCGATTGCTGTAATGTACAGGGCAGGGGCAAAAAGCGATTTACAGATAGCCTTGGCCTGAGTTCCTCACAGCTGGATCTCATTTCACTAAACCGATGTCTCTCCCCTCCAGCAACTTTTATTTTATCAAATGCCACATATTATTTTTTGAAGTGGTTCCTGTTGTCATAGTGAGTACCACAGATGGATAACATACAGGACATTTGGTTGTCTGCTTTCTAGCTAAGGTCAGGACCTACTGTTGTTCCCGTTTGGGTGGAGGACGTATTTCATGGGACTACCTAAGAAAACTAATGATTTTCAGCTGTTGGATAGATAATGCTTACTTCATCGTAGTCATTCAGGTTTTTTAAGCACTAATATGCTACCTACCAAATGTACCTTTTCTATCTTTTATTAATTACCAGGCTGCCGTGTCATCTAGGAAAAAAAAACAAAAACAAACAAACAAAAAAAAAAAACGAGCAAGATCAGACTGAGAGTGAATCAATCAATCAATATTTATTTATTTATTTATTTATTTTTGCTCTCCTACTACATGTTAAGTTTATTGGGGGACAGATAGTATACTTTGGCTCAACAACAAACAGCCCCTAATCTAGCACATAATGGGGAATTAAATACCTATTGAATGAATGGGTGGAAAGCTTGTATTTTCTTTTTTCTTTTTTTTTTTATTATTATTTTCTTTATTTACATTTCAAATGCTATCCCGGAAGTTGCCTATACCACCCCCCCCCCGCCCCTGCTCCCCTACCCACCCACTCCCATTACTTGGCCCTGGCCTTCCCCTATGCTGGGTCATATAAAGTTTGCAAGACCAAGGGGCCTCTCTTCCCAATGATGGCTGATTAGGCCATCTTCTGCTACATATGCAGCTAGAGACTTGAGCTCAGGGGGTACTGGTTAGTTCCTGTTGTTGTTCCACCTACAGGGTTGCAGCCCCCTTCAGGTCCTTGGGTACTTTCTCTAGCTCCTTCATTGGGGACCCTGTGTTCCATGCAGTAGCTGACTGTGAGCATCCACTTCTGTGTTTGCCAGGCTCTGGCATAGCCTCACAAGAGGCCGCTATGTCAGGGTCCCTTCAGTAGAATCTTGCTGGCAGGTGCATTAGTATCTAGGTTTGGTGNCTGATGATGGGATGGANTCCCGAATGGGGTAGTCTCTGGATAGTCCATCNTTTCATCTTAGCTCTAAATTTTGNCTCTGTACCTATATCCTTTCATGAGTATTTTGTTCCTTATTCTAAGGAGGAATGAAGTATCCACNCNNTGGTCATCCTGCTTGGTTTTCTTCTGTTTTGCATAATGTATCTTGGGTATTCTAAGTTTCTGGGCTAATATCCGCTTATCAGTGAGTGCATATCTAGTGACTTCTTGTATTTTCTACTTATATAGGAACTGACTGGGCAGTCTAAGGTTGCTTATCTCCTTCTGTTTTCTAAACTAGCAATTCATTAATTAATTTTATTAGCTGCATCAATTAATAGTATATTTTGACTACTCTATATAGAAAACTCTGTATTCTGACTATCTTACACTATCTGAATTATGGCTTGTCCTTTATCATTTGAAACAACTCGTTTCTTCTTACTGTAGCACAATACCCTGGTGCACTCTTGCTATTTTTTTTTTTTTCCACTCACAAACTAATAAAATCCCAAAGCCACTTTCATCTCCCTTCCAACTCAGGGTAATGTGTTGTCATCCTGACTATAGCCATGGCATCAAGACAGATACCATATGGGAGATGGTTGCTCTTCATAGCTGTAGATGAGGAGGACCAATGTACGTTTTACTGAAGTTGTACTATTCCATCTCCCTGTGAGTTTTACTGAAGTTGTACTGTTCCATCTCCCTATGAGTTTTACTGAAGTTGTACTGGTCCATCTCCCTATGAGTTTTACTGAAGTTGTACTGTTCCATCTCCCTATGAGTTTTACTGAAGTTGTACTGGTCCATCTCCCTATGTACGTTTTACTGAAGTTGTACTGTTCCATCTCCCTATGAGTTTTACTGAAGTTGTACTGTTCCATCTCTCTGTGCGTTTTACCCAGAAGTTTCCCATTGCCTTTGTCTTCAAGGAGGAAACCAGGAAAATATTTCTCTAATAACCCTAGGAACTCTGTTGTCTGCAGTGATTTGCCCTAGTGATGTTCCCTGGGAGAAACATATTTTTCCCTTTCTGAAACTTCCTCTCACTCAGCTATGAGAACTCATTTACATTGTAAAGTCAATTAAACTGCATGACACTAGCTTCATGGCTTGCCCCATTGAATTCCACATTGCTTAGCTCTGGAAATCAAAACCTTTACTTGTATCAAAGACTGTTACACTGGTGATTATAAGAAGAAAGTTTGGAAGTCAGAGCCATACTTTTCTGTTTTCTGATTTCTTATTTTACAAAACAACAAAACAAATAAACAAACACAAAATTAAAAACTAATAAACAAAACAATAAAGAGGCAAGCAAACAGACAAAAACAAGACAACAAACAAAAAACCCAAAGCAAAACAAAACAATACAACTTGTTTTTAAGCAGGAAAAAATTTCATGGGGTGGTGAACTAGGAATCACATCAAATGAATTTACTTTTTGACTTTTATGTTTGTCGTATGTGCATTAGTTGATTTTGTTGAAGTGAGTTCTTTTATGTTTGGAAAACTAATCTCAGGTGACTTTCACAGTGCTCCCAATGACTCTTATGTGAAAGAAGAGTTTTAATATTTATTTGACCTTTTGCATCTTCATTTTAGCCCAACACAATGCAAAACAACTGCCCCTGTCATACATAAGAGGAGAGATGTGTACACATTATCACTGACCATGTGATAACATTGTGTCTGCATTTTTCCTGAAGATTTTTTCCCTTTCAGAAGTCACATGGAAGGGCAACACATAATGTTGGCAAAAGCCAGAAGGTTGGGTTGTAGTCCTGATTCATCACTCTCCACAGCTTGTATTTACTCAGCCATGAGGTAATCATATCCTCAATCTGATATCTTTTCCCATCTATACTGCAAACCACCTAAAACTGTATCAATAATATCTCTCTCCAAATCTTCTAGTAGATTTCTCTCTGGTTTCCTGCATCAATCTTGTCTTCTGAGCCACTGTCTAAAGTGGGACTAGATTGTCCCCAGACAGATGTGTGCTTGCTCATGCTGTTCTAACTTTCAGGGCCTTTGTGACTCCCATTGCTTCTGACCTGCTTGGCTGGCATCATACATTCCTCTTACCATTGCGCTCCTTCCAAACTAAACCATGTTTTACATGTTCTCTCCCAGGACCACTTTGACTATCTCTCTCACTCATAAGTCCTACATCTTTTGCAAAGCTCATCTCGACTGTCACATTTTCAAAATCGTTTTGGTGATTTATTAAACAAGGTCTTGTCCATTTTATATCTGTTTTTGTCTCTTACATCTGTATGATCATGCATGTTAAGTTTTGTCTTCCAGTTTACCATTAGATTACTGCTACTATGTAAGTATAACTATCAATAGTGTTGGTATAGCTATGAATAGTGGGTTTTTTTTAAATGTATATGTGTGTTCAAAAACTGTTAGTTTGGATAGAGAATTATTTCTAGTTGTATATTTCCTTGTTTTATACGAATAAACACACTTATACAATGGTGTAATCAAATTTTAATTGTACATCATAGTTAACTTTAAACTGTATAAGGAATAAATCATGTCTTTCTGTCTTATTGCTTGGGCTACTTTGATTCCTAGTCATTGCTCATTAGGTACCCAGTGCATACTTTTTGAGGATGGACAATATGTAGTTCTGAATTAAATATCAAAATGACACAAGGAAAGCAGGGATTGATGAAACACCATGGACACAAGGAACAAGTAGAATGCATCATGTTTTATAAGGTACTATCAGAATTAACTTGGGGTATGAGGATGGAACCCAGTACCATATGCATGCTGTTGGACTCTACTGTTGAGTACACTTCTCAGTGATGAGTTGATTTGCATTTACATAAGAGATCTCTGAGAATCTACTTTCTGCTTATTAGTATGGGTCACTTATATCTGTGATTATTTTAACAGCTTAAACAGGCAGGCCATTTTTATTTGTCAATTAAACCTCAGCAAAGTTACTAACCTTATTACAAAAAAGGGTTTATACATTTTTCTTCTGATTTTTAATGTGAATACTATATGGCTGGGATTTCATGTATATACAGTAGCATAAATATTAATTATCAAATTAATAATTAAAATTAACAAACTGTTGAATCAAGTTTGAGCTTTGTAAATATTACCTTCAACTTGATTAATATTTCAATCACTCCAAATGTCTCCTTGTATTCCTTTCCCAACAATACCCCTGTATCTTTTCTGATTTCTATTACCATATATTAATTTTTAAAGCTCATGTAAATATAATGAAATAGTATTAGTATTTTATCTAGCTTCTTGACTCAAAATAGTCTTTGTATTTAGTTCACCTAGTTAGTTTTATTGCTATTTAGGTTTGCATTACATATTTTTCATTTAAGTGTTAAGACATTTGGGCTATTATTAAAGCTGAACATTCTTGAGCACATCTTTTGTAGGATGCAATTCTGGGTCATGTAGCAAATGCAGGTTTCACTCTAGTTGAGAATAAGCAAAGGTTTTCCAGAGTGCTCAGGTTATTTTGCACTGCAGTAAGTAAGATGTAAGACTTCTGAATGCTTCTCCTCCACAGCCGCAGCCCTAGTCATTGCTGCTCACTTCATTGAATACAAGTTTATTTCTTTGTGGTTAGTGATACTGAGCTCTTCATATAGTATTGGTTAGCTATTTGTCTTCTTCTATAATGTGTCTGCCCTGTTGTTAATTTAGAGAGTTTGTCTTTGTAAAATTGTATGTGAACAGGATTTTTTTTTTTTTAATTCACATCCATCAGATGTTCATCTGCTTCTTGTTGTTAGCTTGGTGAGGTAACAGTTATTTTTTATTTTCTTCTGTTTGGTATTTTATCTTGGTGTTCTCTGAGGCAAGTCTGTGCTTGACATCTGGAATTGACGTTGGCTATTTCCTAGCCATTATCTTCCCAAACATGTCTCTTTCCTCTTCTCTCTCATCAACTATGATTCTTAATCCACACACGAAGACTGTTAAGTATTATCCTACTGCTGTTGACCATTCTGTTGGTTTTCAGTCTTTATAATTTTTTTCTTTGTGCTTTACTTTGGGTGATATTTAACTGGCCTTTCTTTAACTTTATCAGTTTTCTCCTCAGATACGTTAGGTCTATGATATGCCCACTGAAGACAGTCTTCCTTTCTTCATTTATGCTTCTAATTTCAAGTATTATCATTTGACTCTAATAGTTTTTATCCTTCTGCTGACATTCTTGATCAGATGATACATATTGTCTGACTTTTCCTCTAACTTTTAAAAGGATATTATTTACAGTTATTTTAAGTTTCCTGTCTAGTGGTTCCAAACATCTGGATCACATCTGAGTCTGGGTTTTTTTGATTGCTTTGTCCCTTTACATGGCATTGTTTTTCACTTGCTTCTTTTCTGTCCCCAGAGTTTTGGCTGAAAGCCAGACATCTTGTATAAGAGAGACTAAAGACAATGTATTTACACTTGAAAATAGGGCAGGGGGAAACATGACATTCCTCCAGGATTGTTGTGATTTTAGAGCGAGGGCTGGATTAACAGATGTTTTAATCTATGCCAGAGTTTGCATAGGTGGTTTATGTGCCCTCCACTGTAGAGGTGTCATTTCTCTAATATCTTTTTAAACATGCTTTTTCTGTGTTTGTTACATAGTCTCTCACTATGTAACCCTGGATAATCTGGAACTTACTATATAAATTGGAAAAGCTTTGAACGCACAGAGAACAACCTGTTTCAGCCTGCTGAGTCCTGAGAATAAAGGTATGCACAACCATACTGGCTTATCTGCCATCTCAATGTGCTTCGGCTGGTTACTTTATGCTTGTATGGTGGGTGGGGTGGGCATGACTACTGATGGGGCTTGTTCTCTAATACTCTGCTTTAGTCTTAGGCTTAGGGAGTATAGTTCTTCATCAGTGCTGAAGTGATTTAAGTTGATTGAATTCTATCTCTTTACTGGCACAGGGTTTTTTGTTGATGTTTTAGAAATTGCATTCCAATGATGTTTTCTAATCTCTCTCAATTTTCTGTCATCTTTATCATCACTTTTATGCCAGTTTGATGCTTTGGGGCATGGCTTGTTCATTTCTTAGTTACTTGAGATAGAAAGGAATTATGAGATCTTTCTATTTTTTTCACATAGTCGATCATCTCTATGTCTCTCTTAGAGTGGCTTTTGCTGTTCTAAAAATTATGCAAATAATGACAATTATTGAGTGCCTAATAATAATTATTATTAGGCATAATAAGAAATGTTTGAGGATATTAAAATTATCAATATCCCAACAATGGGTAGAGGCAAATCATATATATTTTTGCTTTGGATAATTGTATAAGCTCAATATTCATTTATTTAAAGGTATTTAGGAATATCGGGTATTTGGGGTTAAAAAGCAGCGGTAAAATTATGAAGTCATGCTTTAGATAAGAATGTTTTGCTGTCTAACTCTAAAGATTGTGTTCAGATCCAAGTTCCATAGTTAAATATTCATTTCTTGGCCTTTCTTATGATTCTAAGCTTAAAGTTTGCAAAATCTTTAACACTGCAAAAATCTAACACTTTTTGAAAAATTCTTTTTACTCTGTAACTAAACAGATTGAACATAGGAGGAATTACTACATTGAATCTTTTTTTCTCTTTTTAACAATATTAAAAAATTATTCTTCCAAACTTTCCAAAGAGGATTATATTCTATATGTATGTATATTCTATGTGTATGGACTACAGAATATGAGAAGTAAATTATTAATATAGACTTTTGTTTGTGTGTAGAATTGCTGTTTCTAGCTAGTAATAGCAACTCTGATAACAAACTTCAGATCACTTAAAAAATGCAACCACTGTTTGCATGTTGCCTGGATATAATATGCATGAATTGGAGAATCCTAAGTTATATAACAAAGTTCCAGCACTATCTAGTTTGAACCTCATCATCATGCAGGATGATAAGTAATGCCTATTTTCTTCCTTTTTTTCTCTTGTGGTGATTGAACCTAAGGCCTTGCACATGCTAGACCACTAGTCTACCACTGAGATATACATTACAAGCCACGCTGCCTCTTTGAGACAGGGTCTCACCAAGTTCCTAGGGCTGGCCTTCAACTTAGTCTATGACTGTTAGAATCCACACTTTTTATCTTCTAACTCAACCTACTATGGCCTTACCACCATGCCCAGATCTGTAATTTGTCTCTAATTTGTAACATTTTTGTGATCATAGTTTGTCCTTCGTATCTAAAATAACATCTCCCCCCTGAAATGTGTTTACCTTGTAGTCATTTTCTACCAGGGATGTTATCACACTCTAGTTTATTATATGAAGAGAATATAACAATATCTGATACCTCCAATGTGAAAGATTTCTCCATCATTTACTCTATAGTGAACCTCATTATCTAGGTTTTAAATTCTTCAACATATCTCCTAGGCTCTTCATCTATTCTGCAATTTCTTTTGGCTCTATTAATTCTTTAAAAGAAACTGAAGGAATGTCTATCTGTCTACTTATAGGATCAGGAGCTGTATATTGACAGAGCAAGTGTGTTGGGATTTTAAATTTTCATTGGTTGTTATATCATCTCTAGCAGGGCAAAATTTTCCAAGCACTAAAACAAAAAAAAAAATGAAACAAAACAAAACTAATAAACAAACAGAAGATAGATATGTGCAAGTGATTTCAGCTTACTTTTAATTTGCCTGAGATCTTTCACTAGAATTTTTGTGTGGGCTCATATTTTTTCTTATTTTGTACAGTACAAAGCAAAATGTCTATGTCCAAAGGTATTTTGTTCAACTCTCAGCTATCTAAGGATACCTCCACTTATTTTGTAATTAATCAATTAAAAGAAAATACATAGTATTTTCTCCTTATGTCGAGTGGGCCTTAAGTCTAACTAGAGAGTTGTTGGTTCCTAGAAAGGTATGAGTGTCTCTATTGCACATTTAGAATGATGGTGCCATGCAGGTCAATGTTGTGGTTCATGTTACATCATAGCTAGTGGGGTTATTGGTTGCTTCCCTACATTGGAAGCTTGCATGGTGCCCTAGGGTGCCAAAAATTTAGCCCTCATAGAGGAAGCTTTCATATCAGGGTCATCTCAGGCCCTCAGTGTTCTCCTGAATGTGCATGGTGTCTTCAGCTATAGATATTTATCATTCATCTTTGAAGAAAACCAAGGGCAACAGCAATAGTCTATAATGTTTTGGTAATCTCTTACTAACACCTATAATGGATATTTTCATACCTGTTATTAGAGTTTTTGTTAGATGATCGATGGCATTTTGGGGGAACATTAATTATCCCAGATAAGAAAATTCCATTATATACATATAATGAAAATATATATGTGTTATAGATAACACAATTCATGTATTATATAATATGTTATATGGTTTAGGTAGATATATAATATGATTTCTTATAACTTTTTTAGACAAACTTACTGTTATTTAACCTCCTACCTCTGTTTTCTGTGTTTACCTTTCTCTCCTTCCTAGTTAACCACCCATTTGCCCTAGTTTCCTCACAAATCACCTCAGCTCTATTACTCTTCTCTCTTTGCCCTCCTCCAGCCTTCATCGTTGCCCTGTTTTACTTCCCAGATTTCTGAGTTTACTGTAGGTTATATGCTTACATCTGTTGCGAACTACCTTGGCCTAGCGAAGTTATGTGTCTCGTAGACAATCTCAGACCTGAATCTCACAGGCCTATCTTGATCTTTTTTCTTTACAGTTTAACTAGAATTGTGATAGCAACAGGTAATGTGTGAATCACTGGCCATCTTAGTGACATTTTCCTGTCTTCAGTAATAGTTATTAAATTCAGTACTACTTTCGTCTTTGTCATGGTGGGTAATTTCATAAAGAGTTAAAACATTTAGTTTATCTTGTGAGAATCAATACATATGTATCTTGAAAATCAGTATGGAATACAGTAAGCCATACAGTTTTTTTTTAAAATATGATTTTAATATATTTTTTTCTTACTGTTGAGTCAGTCAACAGCATTCTCTGCTGTTTCTTTCCCATGCCCACTGAATTGGCCTATTAGGATATATGGGAAGGATTTCAGGTAAGTCATTAACTACAATCTTGGGGCTACTTTCCCAGTGCTTGCATCCCTCAGAATTATCTCACTGTTTTGTGACATCATTAAGAACCATGTCATATAGTCTAGAGAATGCTTGAAGTACATACTGTTTTCACTTTTTTTTAAAAATAGATAATTTTTATTGGATATTTTCCTTATTTATATTTCAAATGTTTTCCCCTTTCCAGGTCTCCCCTTTAGAAATCCCCATCCTATCACCCCTCCCTCTGCTCCCCACCCACCCACCTACCCATTCCTTTCTCCCCACCCTGGCATTCCCCTACACTGGGGCTTCCAACACCCTCAGGCCCCAGGACTGCTCCTCCCTCTGATTTGCAGCTCAATGGGGGAGGGGGGAGCAACAGTGTCAACAGTTCAGACACCCCCCAGCTTCTTCCAACTGGATCACCAACGGAAGAGTACACTTGGAGGGACCCATGGCTCTAGCTGCATATGTGGCAGAGGATGGCCTTGCTGAACTGTTTTCACTTTCTTTATGCAAAATTAGGAGACTTTAAGTATCCAGTGTCATAATTTTCCTAGGCATGAATAAAACTCCCTGTTATGAAAGTATGAATGTGATCTAACACAATTAGGAAAAGATTTAACAATAATGAAAGGGAGAATCCAGATTTTTTTTCTAACTTAAACACATAGGTATGATATTATATCAATTCCAAAAAAGGGACTAATTCTCTTAACCAGGACAATTTAAGTATCATACAGGATAAAAGCTTGTTTGGGGTTAATTAAGATTCACCAGGAAAATCATGTTTTCCTAAAAGTTATTATTTTATATTATTTATTATAATGCTATGATAATCAGAGTTGAATTTACTACTCTCCTATCTATCTATCTATCTATCTATCTATCTATCTATCTATCTTTCTTTCTTAACATTTTTTCTTAGTTAGATGTTGAACTGACTCCCTGCCAGGAAAGACCATTGTCCCCACAATAAATAAACAATAAAGTTTGGGAATACTGAAGAAAATGATGAGTTTGAGCATCAGTTGAGATACATTTTAAAATAATGTCATAGAACTTAGTATATCTTCATAATTTAATTGATCTGGATCTGTATTTTGTTGATATTTAGATATTGGCAAACAGAGTTAGTATGTTATTGCTATCCCAGAAAAGTGGTCCAGAGGAGAAAATTTTTGAGAAAAACCAGCTCCTAGAAGTTGCCTATTCAGTTAGATTTAGTGTGTCCAGTTAATGTTTTTGATCCTCTTGGACTTGAGTTTTGTACAGGGTGGGTCTATTTTCATTCTTCTAAATGCAGACATCCAGTTAGACCAGCACCATTTGTTGAAGATATTTTCCCCCGCTGTATGGCTTTTGCTTCTTTGTCAAAAATCAAGCATCTGTAGGTGGGTAGGTTTACTTCCAGGGCTTTGACTAGACTCCATTGATCAAATTGTCTGTTTCTATACCAATACCATGCAGTTGTAAATACTATTGCTTGAGATGAGAGATGGTGATTACTCCAGAAGTTCTTTTATTGTTCAGGATTGTTTTAGCTATCCTGGCTTTTTTCATTTTTTTCCATATAATGCTGGGAATTTTTCTCTCAAGATCTGTAAAAACTTGTCCTATTATTTTGATGAGGGTTGCATTGACTCTGTAGATTGCTTTTGGTAAAATGGCTATTTCACTATGTTAATCCTATCTATCCATGAACATGGGAGATCTTTTTATTTTCAGATACCATCTTCAATTTCATTCTCTAGAGACTTGAAGTTCTTATCATACAAGTCTTTTACTTGTTTGGTTAGAGTCACACCAAGATGATAGTCTGTATTATTTGTGGCTTTTATGAAAAGTGTTGTTTCCCTGATTTCTTGCTCAGCCCATTTATCATTTATATAAAGGAGGGCTACTGATTTTTTTCAGTTAATTTTCTATCCAACCGCATTGCAGAAGGTGTTTATCAGTTTTAGAAGTGCTCTGGTAGACTTCTTTGGATCACTCATGTATACTATCATATGATCTGCAAAAGTGATACTTTGACATCTAAAAGAAGAGAAAAGTGGGGAGTAGCCTTGCACACATTAGTACACGAGACAACTTCCTGAAAAGAACACCAGTGGCTCAGGCAGTAAGATCAAAAATTGATAAATGAGACTTCATGAGATTGGAAAGCTTCTGTAAGACAAAGAACACTGCCAATGGTACAAAATGGCAGTCTACAGATTGGGAAAAGATCTTCATGAATCCTCCATTCAGCAGAGGTCTAATATCTGAAATATATAAAGAACTCAAGAAGTTAGACACCAACAAACCAAATAACTCAAATTAAAATAGAGTTCAGAGATAGAGAATTCTCAACAGAGGAATCTCAAAGGACCAAGAAGCACTTAAAGAAATGCAATGTCCTTAGTCATCAGGGAAATGCAAATCAAAATGACTCTGTGATTCCACCTTACACCCATCAAAATTGCTAACATCAGAAACTCAAAGGACAGCACATGCTGGCATAAACGTGGAGCAAGGGGAACACTCCTCCACTGATGGTGGGATTTCAAACTTGTACAACCAGTTTGAAAATCAATTTGGCTTTTTCTCAGAAAATTGGGAACAGTTCTACCTCAGGAACCAGCTATACACTACTCCTAGGAATATACCCAAAAGATGCCCTACTGTACCACAATGACAGTTGTTCAACTATGTCCATAGTGACTATTCTTAATAGCCAGGAATTGGAAACAACCTAGATGTCCCTCAACTAAAGAATGAATATAGAATATGTGGTACATTTACACAGTAGAAAATGATTCAGCTATTAAAAATGAAGACATCATGAACCTTACGGACAAATGGATGGAACTTCAGAATATTATCTTGAATGAGGGAACACAATCCCAGAATGACACATATGGCATTTACTCACTTATAATTGGACATTAGCCATAAAGTGCAAGATAACCATGCTACAATCCACAGACCCCCCAAAAACAGGTTATACAGAGGACCCAAGGAAGTTGTATGAATCTCACTCTGAAAAAGAAACAAAAAAGTCATTGGAGGTGGATGGAGAGAGGGAACCGCGTGGCAAATGGGTAAGGATGGGTATGGGATAGCAATCATGTAGGGGAAGAGGGGGACGAGGGCTGGAAGTGAGAATGGAAAGAGTTCGGGGGAAGGCTCTCTGGGACTCGTTGGAGATCTGAGCTAGGGAAGCTACAGGAAGTCTATGGACGTGATCCTAGCTGAGATTCCTACCAGCTCTGGATATCGAGACCAAAGTAACCACCTCCTGTGGCCACGCAGGACTTCCAGTAGGACGGAGAAATTGAAACATTCAGTCCAAACTTGTGCTGCCTACAGGATATGCAGGGATAAAGACGTTACAGAGATTGAGGGAAGGGCCAGCCAATGACTAGTCGGACATGAGATCCATCCCATGGGAGAGAGCCAACCCCTGATGCCATAAATGATACTCTGCTGTGCTTGTAGACAGGAACCTAGCTCACCTATCTCCTGAGGGGCTTCATCCAGTAGCAGATAGAGGCAGATGCAGAGACCCACAGCCAAAATCAGGCTGAGCTTGAGGGGCCTGCGGAAGATTAGGGGTTAGAGCTAGTTGAGCAGGAGAGGTGGAGGACACCACAAGAAGACCTACAAAGTCAACTAACCAGGGCCCATAGGGTCTTACAGAGACTGACCCACCAAACAAAGAACATGCAAGGACTGGGCCTACCTCCCCTCCCCCATACACACGTTTGTAGCAGATGAATCTTCAGCTTGGTCTTCATGTGGATTCCCTAACAAGTGGCATGGGAACCGTCTGTCTCTGTTGCCTGCCCTTAGATCCCCTTCCCCTACCTGAACTGTCTGGTTGGGCCTCAGTGGGAGAAGATGTACTTAATCCTGCTGAGACTAGATGTCCAGGTAATTGGGGGGAGGGGGCTTCCTCTTCTCTTTGGAGAAGGGGAGAGGGGGATTGGGGGGATTTGTAGGAGTGAGACTTGGAGAAGAGGAGGGAGGGGGCTGTGATTGGATTATAATGTGAATTTAAAAAGCTGACTATTCAGTTCCAAATGTGGGACACACACACACACACACACACACACACACACACACACACACTCACTCACTTGGGAGTTCACAGCCCTGCTAGGTGGAGTAATCATGAAGCAGGCAAGTATGTGACTTTAGACTACAAATGATTATTATCAGAATTAAGATGCTCTAAAAGCTTCTCCCTATTCCAAATGCTTCGAAGGAAGATGAGTTACTCCCTGGCAACTTTTCTTGTCCTAATACAGAAACAACAGCTCTGCCTGGGCTCTTTTGTTGAGTGGGATGACCAATTTTTTTTTTTTTTTTTACTGTAAGAGCATTGAATGGACATGGTAGAGTTTCATAAAATGCAAGTAAGAACCAAAAGGCACAGTTGCATCTGCTTCCTAGAAATGATGTGAACATATTGTTCTATACCTCTTAGCTGTCAGTGTATTTGTATTTTGCTATTATGTAGGTATTGCAAAGGTTAGAAAATTCAGAGTTAGTGTGTTCTTTTGCTATACCTGATAAAGTTCTCTAGAGGAGAATTTTTTTTTTTTGAGAAAATCTCATGAGCCCAACAAAATTATTTCTATCCTTAAATATTTTTAAGGATAGAAATATCCATTTTGTTATAGAATTTATTTAGCTTTTTTTTTTAATTGCTGGACTTGTAATTTTCACAAATGGTTTTACTTATAGAAAAAAAGTCTTATTAATATGTGTGTTGCTTATCTCCTTGAATGCCAATGATTGTTCCTTAAGATAAACGAACTAGAACGTCTCTATCCTTAAAACCTTGCCTAATCACGGTACTATTCTTCTTTTATAATTTTCTAAGTTGGAGAAAGCACAGTTAATTTTGTGCTTATCTATTAATCATGCAAAAAATTTTAACAAGTATTTTTGTAAATTATTTATGTGCCTTTTCCTACGGTGTATCAGTCACTTTTTTTTACAAGGAGTCACTTCCCAGAGTCTGTAGAGAACAATCTTGAAATGCCTCTTGCCTTTTCTTCAAGGAGAACAGGATATGTTTTAACTCTGATGTGGTTCTTCATTCCTCTATGCCCTTGCGTTTGCCCAGCATATTTCCTCACTTGGAAAAGAATTGTCCTTCAAGGTCAGGCAAGCCAAATATCTGTTCTCACATAGCATTCTGGGGCCTGTGAGGCCCTAATTCAGGAATGCCTGCATTTAGAGTTAATGACTTTGTGTCTGAATTTGGAATAGATACTGGTAGTTTTATGTAGGTCTGTGTTCTCTTCCAACTCTGATTTATTAGCATTGTGTCTTGCAGGTATAAGGTGTACAATTCATAGTAAATTTAATTTTGCAAACAACTGATAAAGGAAGAATCAGTTTGGCAGTTTCACCTCCCTTAAGTCAGATGAGCCAGTGATCAAAACAGAAAAGAATGATTTGCTTAAAAAATACACTTACACTTTAATTTAATTTTATGTCTTTTTATGTATATGGTTGAATCAAATAAAATACAAAATAGATATAATAATAGATATGCCTTAATATGCTTAATATAGTCTCACTATTCTTTGTCTGTGTCTTTGTTAGACATTCAAACCAAATGGGCAGGCTGAGTGTGAATTTGCAACAGGTGAGAATCCTCATTCTTTAAAGATTATTCTTGCTCAAAGAGAAGGGGTGAAATCTGTGGAGTGTTTCTTCAAACACACCGAGCAGGATTGTATTGATTAAAACACTTCAAATTCTTCTCCTCGGCTAAAGGCATTTAACATTTTCAAGTAATGTATTAAGTAGTCAGATTATCCAAAAATATTCCGGATGTTAAAATGTGTATATGTGTATATATGTATATGTGTATATATGTATATACACATCTATGTGTATAAATACATACATATATGGATTTCAGCATCTTACTAAGTTTTCACAAATTGAAATAATTTTTACTTTTGTTTTTCTCTCAAATTTGCCATCGCTATGTATTAATAGACTGTATGTCCTCTAGAGTTAGAAAGTAAATCTGATAGGCAATAGACTTTTTTAAAAAAGGATATGAATTTTATGTTTTATATTTTTATTTGTTTTATATATTTGCATTCTAAATGTTGCCTCCCTTGCCAGGTCCCCACTTCAAGATTTCTTCACCCCATTCCTGCTCTCCTTTGCCTCTGAGAGGGTGCTCGCCCACCAATACACTCCACATCCCCAACCCTTACCTCACCCCTACCCCCCCCCACACACACACATACACACACACATCCCCATTCCCTGGGGCATCAATGCATGGCATGCAAGGTATGTACTCCCTGATACGTGAATATTAACTAAAAAGTACAGAGTACGCACGATACAACCCATAGACCATAAGAAGCTTAACAAGAAGGAGGCCTAAGTGAGGATGCTTCGATCCCACTTAGATGGGGGGAACAAAATAATCAGAGGAGGCAGAGGGAGGGAGAGAGAGGAGAGGGTGGGAGGGGAAAGGAAGGATAGGATCAGGTATGGGAGGAGACAAGAGAGAAGTCCAGAAGACTGGGAGAATAAATGGAAATATGCAGCTGTGTGTGTGTGTGTGTGTGTGTGTGTGTGTGTGTGTGTGTGTGTGTGTGTGGTGAACCTTTAGAAAGTCCTAGAGACCTGGAATGTGAGAGACTACCAGGACTCAATAGGGATGACCTTGGCCGAAATGCCCAATAGTGGGGAGATGGAACCTGAAGAGACCATTTCCAGTAGATAGACAGGGCCTCAGTGGGAGAGGATACACCTAGTCTGGCAATGGACGTCTTATTGTACTATTCCACCGAGTTCTAACCCGACAGATGGACCCTTTCCACTTCCATACATCAGAAAGATGTACCCTAAGCAATCCTCTGTATCACAGATAAACATCTGCCTAGATTGCTTGAAGTTCTTCTAAAATGGACACATCTAAGTTTATGTACCACCTACCACCGAGAGCCTTCCATACTTCATAGTTTCTCTTCTTATTAAAGAACCATGGCCCTAAACATGGCTTAAATGTCCTATATTGGATACTTGGATAAATGTCCCTATCTTTGATATGATGACTTTAGAATTCTGGCCCTCATGCTCCAGCTCCTGGGTGCTGAGTTCTGATCCTCCTATTCCAGCTCCCAAGTGCTGAGTTCTTGCGTTTGAGATGGCAGGTGTTGTATCACCACACCCACATTTTGCAGTGCTAGGAACAGAATGCAGTGCTTTGCATCTACCATCTGGGTTACATTTGCAGTCTGACTGTGTCAAGCTTTTATGTCTGTTGCCTTTAAAATGCTATTGATTTTAAAATATAAGGAATGATACATTTACTTTATGAGACTATATAATTACTACTTGGAGTAATTTTTATTCCAGTAGAACCTTATAGAAATAAGAAATGAGTATGCAAGAGGAATAGGGTCAGAGTTAGAGTTCAAGAGAGGGTCAGAGGTGACATGGTGGGGGATATGATGGGGAGTCCAGTCAGGAACATATCATTTTTTTCTGAAAATATTAGTATTCACATAATTGTCAATACTGTGTACGCTAATTAAATTTTTTAAAGAAATGAAATATGGGAAGGAGATTGAATACATTTTTTGAAAGTTAAACATATACGCGACCAGCATTTTAATCAGATTATTTAAGAAATCAAGTGTAGTTAATAGAATAGATCTAAGGCAATGTAGAACAACTTCCTATCAGACAATCACACAAACTCACAAAGTTGATTCCTAACACTCACTCTTGTTCAGATTCTGAGGGATCTAGGAGTAGGAAAGAAATGAAAGTAAAGACATTTCCATAAAGAACTAGGTTGAATGATCAGTTTTATCATTTTACATCCTGGGCATTCTGGAAGTGTACCTTTATATACTCACGAGAAACATATTTCATTTATCCAATTTTATATGGAAAATGGACTGTGAAACCTAAGAACCAACTAGTAAAGTAGCTGTTGTAGCTGCTACAGTTTCACTCTGAATTCATTGTAGCTGCTGCAGTTCCACTCTGAATTCATCGGAACAAATTGTAACAGAATTTTTTCTTTCATGATAGGCAAGCATTTGTAGCAGCTATGGAAAGTGCTGGAATGCATTTCCAGATATCTATTGACTGCATGTTCCCGTATGTGTTCCAGGAAATTCACATTTGGATTTCAGTACAACTCAGAGTTAATGGTTGTGCTGTCCAACAATTTTTTTAGATGAGAATTTGCTAGATACCAACATAAGGCTTGCCAAACTCAGAATGGCAAAAATATGTGTGAACCAGCAGTTGTCCCCCAAGGAAACAAATTCTACCTGGTGACCTAAAGGTCATTTTGTATATTGTAAATAATCTATTATAAGTGAAATGAGTCTTTTGTGGTACCTGTAACATTAAGTAATAAAAGCATATGCTTGAATTTCTTCTGAATCCTACTAAACAGGTTTCAGCTTCTCAGGGCTCATTATCACTGGCTAGACATGAATGCTTATATCTACCTCTGGATGTGAACAGTTGTGTCTGTCTCCAGATGTGAACATGTGTGTCTACCTCTAAATGTGAACACTGGGTCTGCCTCCATCATGAGGCACACTAGCAGTCAGGTATGTATTGGACTAAGTTAGCAATTACTTTTATGGCCAGTCCATGCCACAACTGGTCTGGGTAAAGTGATTATCTTTACTATTTTTTTTAAAATTAAGTACAAAGTTTCTCATCTACAAAAACAAAAAAAAAACAATACCTTAGCAACCAAATATTGTATTAAAATTGCAGCAAGGTTCTTAAAACAAGAAATTGTAACCCACAGTCAGCTTAGGAATATGTCTTTTTGTTCCTAAGAATCAACTGTAAAATCCAAGGCCCTGAAGGGACATAAAAAAGCCACAATCAAGCACCCTGGTTTTAACCATTTAACACCAATCACTGTCTTGCTCTTTCTTCAAAGATCCAGGTTACATGGCTTCTCTTTCCAGCCTTTTAATGTTTTTAACCACATGATAAAAGAATACAACAATCACAATTTATTCCCTTGTTAGTTTTTAAAGTGATTTCTGTCAGCTTTTTAAGTACTCATTTATCTCGTCAGGGTCTACAGCAGTAGCTTAGCATTCCCCTCATACTTTAAGGGAGTAGGAGCCATGTCCTCCATGGTAAACTATCCCGACTTATTTAAAGCTGTGTGGTAGGAGTTACTTTTCCTCATCCAGTATTTCTTTCTTGTCCATGAAATGAAGTTTGAATGCCTCTGTAAAATGGAGAAAATCAAAATTTGATTAAGTTCTTCAATCGTGTGATGATGGCAAGTGCATTATGTTCTCTTATGTTGGAGGGAGAATCTAGGTACTTTGGTTCAACTATATATTTTATTGTAACTCATGTACTGTGGAGATTCTGTAACTTGATATTCATATCTTGCTAAATCCTGCAGTTCACATTACTTATATAATTAATACTCTGTGATAACTTTCATTTCGCAATGTTCCTGCTTAAAACAAGAGGACAAGTTCCTTGAACCGGGTTGTGTCTTACTAGACTGAGAAAACTTGGATCATGCTCTTGCCCAAAGATCACACAGATAAGAGTTTACTAGCATTGAGAAAGCTCCGGTTGTCAAGATTTTGTTATGTTCTTAATACATTTAATAACAAGTGAAGTGTAACTATTGTGCCACTATGGAATAGTTATGCACAAGCAACTGAATTCACTGCTGCCAGAGTCTACCTCAGCATTTAGAGTTTAGTGCTCTGAGGTCAGTGTGAATGCGAAGGCTTATAATGTTAAACATACAGTCTTTCTGACAGTAAGATGCTTGGAGCTAGAAAACATCATAACCTTAAGAATTTTCTATATTTTTTCTTATCAAATATGAAAAGTCTATTTTCTTTTTAATTTTGCTGTTCCTTACTAGAATTTTTAATGATTTCATTGTTTAAATATTCATTTTATATGAAATTATGCTACAAAAGGGCATTTTCTGAGTTATATAGCACACACTGATCGTTTTAATCTCATTGGAGGTTTATAAGCAGCTGTAAGAATAGAGTTGCTGTAGACTTTTTGCCATTTACCTAGTCCTGTCCAGTACCTCCTGGAACAGCTACAAGGTACTGTCAAAAGAAAATGACATGGATGTGATCAACCCATTGAAACGGTTCAACAATCACTAATTTACGTGCTTTTGTTGAGTGTGTAATTTTGCATGCGTTTGTTGTGTGATTTTGAGTGCACTCTTTGAGTGTGTTCCTAGTTTTGTCACATACAGACTCATGCCTTGTAACCCACACAGAAAAGGGGCTGGCCTACTTCCAACATAATCTTGCACAATCCTGGTGAGAGGATCCAGGAGAGGTTTCTGATCGCCTTTGAAATATTTTCAGTCTTTTGGTCACAAAAGCTGAATAGTTAAGGAAAAAGAATTTGAGCAAGATACTTTTAACATTATTTGTTTTCGAAGTGTAGGGTTAGATGAGAATAATAAGAAGTCATGTTCTTTTAATTGATACTAAGCAGCCATAGACTCAACTTTGAATATCTTCTAAGCATTCTTCCTTAGTGAGCAGTATGATGACATTTTTTTCTTACGTTCAGTCAGCTATGGAGTTACTTACTGTAAACCCAGACAGGTCTATCCTGCAGCTGGAAGACCTATGTGTAGGGTCTAAAACAATTTATAAAACTTAATTAAACCCTGGTAATCTTTTGGTAGTGGATTATGCTATTTTAGACAAGAACTTTATACATAACAATGTCGCGTTGGGGTTTCAAAAGACTGAACTAAAAGTAAACATTGATCAGCCTTCCGGGGTATGTCAATATTCCAACTGTTCTTATGATACTAAGATGTAGATAGATGTCTGAGCTGCTGAAATATGTGGCACAATACCAACAACAGCAACTTTGGAAAATATTTTAAAAGATTTATAATCATAAAAATTTTACTTGAGGTTAAAAAAATGTTTAAGTTTCTCCCTTGTGTAATAACATCCATTTTAAGTACCTCTTTCTCCATGTGTCCCTAGGCTAAATGTTGAATTTTAAGGTTACTAGCGGAAAAATGGAATATTATTTGCAGCTAAACACTTGATCTCTTTTAGATACATGTCTTGCTTTCTGGTGCTAAGTTTATGGGTTAATTCCCATGTTTTTTTTTTTTTTTCTTTATGCAGACGCCAAGAGTGGGAGGGGTGAGTGTTCAAGTACCACATGAAGTAAATGGCTTGAACAAATTTTGAGATTTTGTTTTGTTCATAGGGTTTGGTCAGATAATTGGCATACCACATTTGTTCACCCTACTTTAGTCATCAAGATGTTATTATGGGTTAGAAACAACCGCACTAATTAAGCCAATAGTGACTTTTATTTTATTTTTATTTGTTTATTTTATTTTCTCAGTTACTCCTCACTTGATTGAGACAGTGTCTTTCTAAAATCTTAATGCTGGCAGTTCTAGCTATTTTATCTAGCCACATTGTACCAAGGATCCTCCATCCCTGCCTCCCAAGTACCAGGCAAGTCACACCTGTCAGGCTCTTTTTATGTGGATTCTAGGGATGTGAAGTTTCCCCGTGTTTACCCTGGTGAAATATTTTGCCCACCATCCTCCTCCACGTTGGGATTTTTGTCAGGCTTGGTGTCAGAGAGGTCTTGCAAATGTTGCTACAACTTGTTGGAGTTCATATGTAGAGTTGTTCTGTTGAGTCAGAAAATACTGTTTTTCTTGAAGACATCGACTGAATATACCTTTGGCTGGATGTACCATTTCTTTTAAGCAAGGGTTCATGAAAATGTATGTTGAAACTTGCCTGCCATAAGAAATTTGTTAGAAATTTAAAAAATAGATTCAGTTATATTTATATTATCTCAATAGAGATCCTTCTATATAATAAAATCTTACAAAAACCTGTCAGATATATCAGTATTTGGCTTAATTTTTGACTCTGATGTTGTTGAATTTTCTTTGTGCTGCAGTCAACTTTATTGAAGGTCGTAGACTCTATAGCTTGAGCCCAGTCAGATATCAGACAGCTTTCTTGTCTTGTTAGATCGTGGGAAGATGTTGCAATGTTAGACCTCAGTTTGGGCAAACATACAGCTTGGAATTAGAGTGTATCCTGGATTTTTCTCCTAGTCATTGTTAACAAGGGAAAAATATATTTACATATTTACAGAATAACTGAACTATGCCTTAATAAAATATTTTAAGGATAAGTTTGTAAGAATAAGAAATTATCTAAATTACCATAACAATTTTTAATTTTTTGACATTTTACTTTAGGTTATCAGTTTTGCCTTTAATTTAATTTCATTTCTCATGGAAAGTTAATGAGAAGAATGCACATTTTCAAGTGTCCTTTGTCCAGTTAGGATGCAAATGTGTTAGTCTAGTTCCTTGTTCTTATAAGTAAACTCCTTGACAAAGTCAACTAAAGAAAAGAAAGCCTATTTGACTTCCATACAGTCCATCACTGAAGGGAAATCATGGCACCAGGAGAAAGGTGTTGGGTCCCATCACATCACAGTCAGGATCAAAGAGTAGTGATGTCATGTGTGCACCACACACACAGCTCATCTTCCATACTCTGTGTAGTTTAAGATCCTTACCCAGGGAATGCTGAGTGGGTCTTACCACCTAAGTTCACACAACCAAGACAATTGGTCCCTCATGCCCACAGACCAACCTGACCCAGTGAGTGCACCTTTGACAGCCTCTTCTCAGAAGATGCTAGAGTGTCAAATTGACAGTGAACATGAACAATCACAACTAAAATGTCTAGAGGGCTTGAAATGATACGAACATGTTTTTGTTGTAGAAAATTATTGTGGCAATTTCATATGAATATCTATATTTCTATGAAGCATTGGTATACTAAATAAAATTGGAATTAAATTTTAAAATCATTTATTTTGAGACACAGTCTCCATGTGGAACCTAGACTGATGTGGAACTCACTATGTATCCCTGGATGGTCTCTGTTTCATGGTGTTCCTGATTCAACCTCTCTGAGGTTGGCGTTTCAGGCATGTAACACCATGCCACTTTTATATAATACACATTTTTCAAACCATTGACAAACCATTGCAAATTGGTTTTATCTTTTCACACAGAAACCTTAAAAACACTTCATGATCAATCAATGTGATGCTAATATCCACCTCTCTCTCTCTCTTCTCTCTCTCTCTCTCTCTCTCTCTCTCTCTCTCTCTCTCTCTCTCTCTCTCTCCTCTTTATTCTTACTTTCAACATTTGACTTTATAAAGAAAAAAATGAAATACTTCTTTTTTACTGGCTTCTATTCTGATTGAAACCTGAAGTATGTTTAGCAACATAATAAGCATATATTTATTCATTTCTATCTGACCCTAAGTGAGACTGAAGTGGAATAATGTGTAGGGGGAAAAATACCTAAAGGGCTCCAAATGACTAAGGTAACATATCGGAAGCCTTATCTGATCTCAGTTCGACACAAAAATAAATCTATTGCTAATAGAAAAAATGATCATACATAATAACATCTGGATTTCATGTGCATACTTGCCCAGTAATGAGCACCATCCCATGTTCAGCTGCATTCCCACATCTGGGGACAAAACATCATAGGAACTAAAAATAAAGACAAGAAGAAAAGTAAAAAAAAAAAAAAAAGCGCTATAAAATAGTATGGTTAATCTACATTATAAATTAAACTGGTATGTCATCATCCTTGGAAACAAAACACCACTTTATCCAAAAGATGTTCCCAGACAGTGCTCAGGGTGCTTCCAAACCAATACTTTTTCAATGCATTTAGGGGTAGAGGGTGTGCTTTTAAATAATACTTGTGTCATTTAGAAAATGATTGAAGGTATTTTTGAAAGCATTTGTTGACTGATGCATTTTTCAATTGAACAGAATACATTAATAGAAAAGGATAGAATGACTGTTTAATATATATATATATATATATATATATATATATATATATATATATATATCTTTGCAGGGGTAATGAGAAAAATATCTCTTTATTAGTGTGCCTGATAAGGTGGCAAACGTATGTACAATAGAATGCATGTTGCTATTCTGAATAGCAGAGGTATATATTCTTGGTAAATGTCAAAAAGAGGAAGATTTAAGAGTTCCGATTGCATTGGCTATCCTATCATTGCACCTACTCAGAAGACTGAAATATGTACTGAGCCTGAGAGAGCAGTCTGAAGTGGCAGGTTTCTTGAGACGATGGTGTAGATCTGTAGTGTCTGTTAAATTACAGATTTTTATGGACATACTGTATGGCTTCTCTAAAGCAGTGTAGAATGGAGACCATATGTTTCTGAAACTGCTTATCTTTTTAATTGACTGGAGAATAAGCCCAGATGGGAAACACAAGGGCAGGGGCTGCACTTCAGAGTATGTGTGCAAATGTCATCCAGAGATCTGAACTCTGCTTGCCAGACAACCTGGGCCAGCTTGAGAAAGGCCGGTCACTGCCTCCAACTTTGGCCACAGTAACTTTAGAGGAAAGAAACCCTTCAGAACCGCCAGCCGTTCTCTGGGCTCTCGAGCTTATCAAACATTCCTTCCTTCAGGAAGCTGTGCGAGTCTTGGGGAGGGAATGAGGAATACCGGAGTTTGTAGCTTTCACTCTGCCTTTGTTTGTTTGTTAGTTTTTCATTATTCTTACTATTATGCTGGTTGAGCCATTCCGTCACCAAATCAGTTGACATCACTCTGAACAGCTGACCACTAATATTTGATTATAAATGTTTGTACCAGTTTGATTTCCTATTGCGGCTACTTGCAAGTTGCTAGATACGGGAAAAGATTGAAACGCAGCTGCTTTAGGCCAGTGGAAGTAAAGACTTAGAAACACTGCCTACATTCTTATGTGCTAATCCACTTCAGGATGCTGTGGGAGTAATCCTGACATTGTCTAGGGTCACTGAACCACTTGCTAGCTCTTGAGCATCTTCTGTATCGCATTCAAGCCATCCTTTCTTGCCTCCAGCCAGTTCGTACTTGTCATGATATGTTGCAGCCTTCTCTAGCTTTAGCTTTCAGCTCATGCTCTTCTCTGAAGGTTTTCCCATTGGTTTTCTTTCACGGTTTGTGAACATTCTTATGCAATGTTTAAACAAGATCCCGTGGTAGGTGGGCTTAGATGAATTAAAGTATTTATGAGAACACTTACGGCGCTGTCCTTACAGTTCAGTGAGTCTATAAATACTTTAAATAATGGTTCTCTCTCTCTTCCTCTCTCTCTCTCTCTCTCTCTCTCTCTCTCTCTCTCTCTCTCTCTCTCTCTCTCTCTCTCTCTCTCTCCCTCTGAAAGAGGAGTTTAAGAAGAGGATTCAGCCAAATTTAAGGAAAAATTTTAAACATACTTTCCATGATTCCTTTAAGCCTCCAAGAGGCCATGGATTATGAACCATAGGCTGAGAAAAGGAGTCATTGACCTTTCAATGTAAAAAAAAATATGAATTTTGGAATTGTTTTGTTACATGTCACATGAGGGGTAATTTTTAAAATAGTATGGTAATGTTAATGTCATTCTATACTTAAATTATATTCTAAATATTCCTAAAGATAACCATATTCTTTTTAAATTTTTGTGACTTTAAAAGATCACTTAAAATCAAACTATAGATTTAATTATGGAGTACATATTAATATATTCTGCAGTAAGTGTAGGTTTACAGAAGGAAAAAGGATTAAACTAAAAAGTTAAATATAGATCTGCCCAGTGAAACTGATTTCCATGAAGGTCAGAATGTAGAAGGTAGTTCAGTAGTCACATGCCTTTCAGAAAACCACCCTTTGCTCTGTTCTGTATTGGGCGAACACATTAGATACAGAGTTTGGGTTAACAGTATTTTCATAAAGGTGTAGGAAATACTTCATAAGCTTAGTAAAGATAATTAAAGATATGCTGGAAGAACTGCCTTTGGAGGAGAGTTAGGGGGCTCATCTGTGCTTGTATTGAGGTGTAGCTTGATTGTTAAGTATTAGACATGGAAGATAGGGAGAAGGGAGATCATGTGACTCCCCTCTAACACAACTTTTGTAGAATGTAGACTAAAAAGCAAAAAGTATATATCTTAGACTCTTTTGAAGTCATGATTTTATATATGACCCATGTTCTACTAAACAGAATCCTCTAAGTTCTAGAGATAGAAGCAGTAGTAACCTTGGGGAGAAGCTTTGATTAGTAGGCAGTTCTCCCAGTCAGAAGCACTTGGTTTTTCCAGACAAGAAGGATTCTACGTTGACAACTGTTCTCTGGTATTTTAGGCATTGGGTGGCAAGGGATAACTATGTAGTGGTAGTATGGGCACTAGAATAGCTCAAGGGAAGTTCAGTATTTTTTATTGATGTTGTCCCTTATTCTGCAGTAGACAGTCTTGTTTCCTTTTTCTCTAGTGTGTATATATATATATATATATATATATATATATATATATATATATATATATATGGTGAGCATGCATTTATGAATGCATGTAAGAGTGTAGGTTCTCATGGACATGTGAGTGCATGCATGTGGAGACCCAAGCCCAATGTTATCTGTCTTTCTTGTTGGTACCACCTTATTTATTGAGGAAGGGGTTCTTAATTAAATCTAGAGCTCAAGGACGTGGATAGCTTAGGTAGTTCTGGAATTACAGGTGGGCATCTATTCCCATGAACCATTTACATAGGAACTCCAATTCTAACTTGCTGCTTTATCAGACAAGTACTTTAACAGATACTCCTGTTCTCTTTTTATAAATCCAGTGATTATATGTAATTATATATGATACTTCTATCCTAGTAACAGTTCTTTAAACTTAGTGTAGTAGACCATTAAGGTACACACTTTGTCTATTTCTTTTGAATTCTTTGACAGTTGTGTACATTTTATGTGTACATTTCAGTCACTTTTACCTCCCCCCTCTGCTAGTACTCACTTTCTCAACTTACTTACTTCTATAACTTTTGTTTTGGTGTGTGTCCTCGCCCCTCACTAAGTTCTATTAGCATTACTAGCTGAGTGGGAAGGAAGCTGTTTCGTAGATTGCTGGCAATTTATGTATGGCAAGGCCACTAAAAAATGCCACGCCTCTTCTCCAAGCAAGATTAATTGCCTGTAGTATCTCTGAAAGGGGCTGGACCTTACAGGCACCCCTTTCCCGACACAACGTGGAGGAGCCTGGTCTTGTGTAAGTCTTGATTAGAGAATCACAGCTGCAGGGAATTCATGAGTGGGATGCTTATGTCCTGTATAGGAGAAGCTTTTTCCTGCACACTTTCTCATTCAGATGGGTTATGTTTTTTCAACCGTCTTGAGCAATGTTCCCTTAGGGTTGATGCATGCATCACCTTTATGTTGAATAAGATCCCTTTCTGATCCCACCATTAAAGGACATTTCTTACATGACAGTAACTGATGAGTGCTTTTAAGGGACCAGAGTTGAAAAAAAAAATCATTTAATTTTTTTAAAATTTACTTCTTTGAGTGTTTTGTATATGTTTTGAAGATATTCACCTCTCTCCCCCAACTTATATAACTCAGTTGACTTCAATGGGGACAACTTCTGTGTGAGAGTTGATGTCATTTGCCTTTTTTTTTTTAAATCTTACTATTACCTTAAGTTGTTTTTAATTATTTTTAATTTCACATTTGCTTTTAATTTCCTCCTTCTTATATTCTGTTATTCATATGGCATTATCCATGTATCCAAAGCCTGTAGTCATTCTCTAAATCAATTTTTTATTTTTATTTTTATTTTTCCTGGGTAGTCATCAGTTTTGTAATGATTTTAACCTGTTTGCTAAGCCTTTGTTTGGTGCTCTTCCTTTTCAAATATCCCTCCCCCTCTATCAGCTTACCTCCGATTCTACTTCTAATTCTGGTATCCTTGGGTCATTTTTACTAGCTTCTAAAAAATTATTTTTCGTTAATTGGACATATTTTAATCTATTCTCTGGCATGACTCTATTGCAGGGTCAATATCATTCTGCTCATTATTCTTTTTTCCTCAGGTAATTTTGTGTGAAATTTGTCAAGAATATATCCCTTTTCATGGTTCTTTCGCTGTGAAGGCCTTTCATTTATGCAAAGAGAGGCTCATATGACCTACCTTAGCCATTTAACTTTGGGATTCTCCATATTTATTTCTGAGTTTCTCTTTCCATTGCCCTGGTGCTCTCATTCTGTTTCTAATGCTTGGATTTCTAAGACAACACTTCTTCTTCTTCTTCCTCTTCTTCTTCTTCTTCTTCTTCTTCTTCTTCTTCTTCTTCTTCTTCTTCTTCTTCTTCTTCTTCTTCTTCTTCTTCTTTTTCTTCTTCTTCTTCTTCTTTTGAGGTTGGCCATTTATTTGAAATGGGCTTTAAGTTGTTCTGTTTGGTCAGGTCTTGGCATCAAAATTTCAACTCTCATCTCAAGTTTAGTAGCCCTTTAAACTCACTCTTGAACCACAGTCTCTGAAGAATCTTCCAAGATGTGTCTACTGAGCTAACCCTGGCTCACTACACTTTCAACACTAGCAAGGACATCATGTTTATGGGGTAAATATCTGCTAGGTATTTGGCTTCTGGCCCCCACTCTCGTCAGAACTGCTCTCTTCCCCACAGAGCTGCTGATAACGTGTAAACTTGATGGCAGGTCCAGGTTTGGGGGTTTGGAAGACTCTCCTTGGAATTTTTCTGTAGATGTTGGCCATGAAGTTTTGTTTTCTTATTCTACTTTCCCTGTTTTTATTGGAGATTTAGAAAGTTTCAAAAAAACAAATAGAACAACCACAGACTAGTGTTGCCCATACTGTCTTGTTAAAAATCATTTATCCATTTATTCTTAATCTTATATCAGAAGTCACTTTAAGATTGGGTTGCTTTTTCATATTTGAAGAGCTTTGCTATTAAGAACCCATTGAGTTAACCTTAAGTTCTTCGGAAATCTTTTGTTGTCAGTAAATTCTACCATAACATAATGCATTCACTTTTTAAAAAGCAATAGCTGAATAACTTCTTAATGGAAAGTGTGCCTTTTATAAATCTATGCATACACATGTTACAAATATCTACAATGTGCAAGATAAAAGTAATATAACATTTATTTTTTAACAAATTTTTAAAGATATTGGTGCCTTTTAATTAACAAAGAATCCATGGGTTTGTCTTTTCTTAAAAAAAAAAAAAACCTAAGGAATGCATTGCCATTTGAGTAGTTTCTCCTTTTATCCTAAATGTTTTCTTCTCACCTAATAAATAAGGGAAGGAATGTTTTGCCAAGCTCAAGACCTATTTGGAGCCATGCCTTCTGGGTGTGAAGGCCAGTCTAACACTCCTTAGTTTACCCCTGGTTGCTTTTGTCTGAAGTGACTTCCGGTTTCTAAGAAAAGAAGAAAAAAATGTTCAAAAATCTAATAAAAAAGGATCACATGTCTTTCCCCAAACACAGAGGCACTCAGAACAAAATGTTTTGATGAACTGGGCACAGATGAATCTGAAAATATAGATGAACTTTACTTGTATAATAGAGTTGTTTTTATATGATCAGAAAAGGAACATAAGAGAGTGGTAAAATGTCTTTGGGGAAGGACATCCTAGAATTCGGCCAAATCCAAGGATTTGAAAAACACTGTGGCTGTAGACAAATAATGGACCCAAAATTTGTGAAGATTTTGTGTCTTTCTTTCTTACAGTTTTGTTGCACATATTCCCATAGCCAATTTCAAATGTGCCCCTCCTCCTGAACAAAACAGTGTAGCTGACAAGTTTGCTTAAACTTCTTAATACTTTTAATCCTTACTTGTTATAATTTGATTACTGAGAAAGATTTTCTCTGTGGGCTTCCTATTAAATCACTTTCAAGTTGAAACAAACCAGAAATCCTTTTACATAACAGAGCTGGTATTCACTTTAAGCTGGTCAGAACTTATACAGGAATTGTAGACCATTTCTTATAATAACACTGTCATGTGCCCAGAAGCTACTGTGAGGGGCTTATCCTCTCAACTTAACACAAAATAAATAAAGAATAAACACCAAGTCCTGGGCTATGGAGAGTAGGATGGCTTAGCCTCACATTGGCGCTTGTTTGCTTTCCATTGCTTAGCATATCTGCTTTGATTGGCTACTCCAAATTTACACTGGAGGTAGCTTTTCAATGTACTCCTTGATGCAATTCTATGTAGTTTGATCATATGAGGATCCAGCCCCAATATCATCTTTTAATTATCTGTTTTATCACTAATCTGAAACTTGAATCATGTTTAAATATTTCTCTTTCTGTTTTGTGTGGTGTCAGAAAATCCAGGAATGATGCAGAATTTTATATTTCTAACAGGCTCATGGGTTTCTTCCTTGTTGTTGTTGTTCTTTGCTCATTTGTTTATTTTATTGTACAATATTCCTTCTTTTCATTTTCTCCTTTCAAGCTCTCCCATATTCCTCTCCCTGCTCTTCTTCAAAATCACAGATTCTTTTTTCAGCATTTGTTATTGAATGCAGTTATGTATTATGTATACATATATAATATATCAGGGATCTAATAAGAGAGTATACTCATTTTCCTCTTTCAGAAGATGTTGATTACCTCTAGCTCTTCAACCAAGAGTGTACTTGTGGTAGTTTGGATATGCTTGTGCCAGGGAGTTGCACTATCAGGAGATGTGGCCCTGTGGAGTAGGTGTGATGTTATTAGAGGAAGTGTGTCACCTTGGGGATGGTTTGAATATGCTTGGCCAGGGGAGTGACACTATTAGATGTGGCCTTGTTGGAGTAGGAATGGTGATGGAGGAAGTGTATCACTTTGGGGGTGGGCCTTGAGAGCCTCTTCTTAGTTGCCTGGAAGAGAGTTTTCTGGTAGCCTTAGGCTTGAAATTTAAAATTCTCAGCTCCTTCTCCAGAAACATGTCAGCCTGAATGCTGCTATGCTTCTTGCCATGATGTTAACGATCTGAACATTTGAACCTATAAACCCGCCCCAATTAAATGTTGTCCCTTTTAAGAGTTGCCTTGGTCAGTGTGTCTCTTCACAGCAATGAAACTCTAACGAAGATAAACACTCTTGAGAGATGTTCTCCTCTCCTGGTGGCATGTTAACCGATGTTGTCATTTTACACAACTCATTGAAGTAATCATGTTGTCGAGATTTCATAGGTGCAGCTTCTCTGTCTTGTCTAGAAGAATGGTGCAGTGGATGTCTTGGTTCTCTTGCTCTTACAACACGCCTGTCCTGTCTTACACATGTTCCCTGAGCCCTAGGTAGATAGATGAGTTATGTCTTAGATATATTAATTGGCGGTTGGGAACCTCATGCTCAATTCTCTGTACTTTAACTGTTTTTGGATTTCTTCAAAAGTTTCCATCAACTGCAAATAGAAGCTTCTTTGATGAGAGATGAGAACTACACTTATCTGAGGATATAAGAGAAAGCATTTAGAATATAGTTAGCAATTATGTTGGTTTAGTGGCGTCCCCTCTACGGTCCATGGCTTTTCCAGCCAATAGTGTATGACTAGGCTTATAGTACCAGGCTTAATACTTTCCCCATTAGTCAAGTTTTAAACCCAATTAGACCACTGTTGATCACACCTAAGATATAAACCCAGCAGTGAGGCTATCTGGTTAGGCTGGTCGTTGCAGTCCATAGGCATGCAGTGACTCTTAGTGGCTTTTCTCCCTTGACAACTTACACAGCATCTTCAAACACTATGAGAGTTAGTCCTCAGGGATGAGGCTTACAGCTCACTTTCAGTTCCGTTTCTTTAAGACTTGTACCAAAGCCGTATTGTGAATGTGACCATCTGAACAAAGCCTATTTACAGATTCAATACACTCTCAGTCAACATCACCATGAGAGTCTTCACAGAAATAGAAAAAAAAAATCCCTACAATTAAAAGTTCTCAGATATCCAAAGTAATCTTTGACCTAAAAGTACAATGCTAGAGAGATTAGCATGACAGATTTCAAGCTATATTACAGAGCTATGGTAATAAAAAGAGTATGAGCACAAAATCCTGTAAATCAGTGAAACGGTTTAGAAGATACAACATTATTTAATGAAATTAAAGTCACCTGGTATCTGACAAACATGCTAGAGTAATATATTCTGCTGGGAACAGGGTAGCAACATGTAAAAGAATGAAATTAAATTTATTTATCACTCTACCCCAAAATCAACTTCAAATCATACAAAGCCCCCAAGGTGAAATCAAAACTTTGGAACTTCTAGAAGGAACATAGACTGTACCCTCCAAAATATATGTGCAAGGACATCGTAAGTGGGTCTCCATTTCCATAGGAATTAAGGCCAACAATTCACAAGTGAGTCTTCATAAAATGAAAAGCACCTGGACAACAAAGAAATCAATAAATTTAATAAAGAGGCAGCCCACAGTAGAAAGAGAATCTTCCCCAGTTGTAATCCAATAGAGGATTAATATGCAGAATATATAAACAATTTAAAAACTAAATAGTCAAGGAAGCAAAAAACTCACTTTTAAAATGAGCCATGGATCTGAACAAAAAGGTATTTGAAGAAGACATGAAAATGTCTAAAGAAATCCCTAAAGAGTATTCAACGTCCTAGAAAAATTCAAATTAAATTGAAATTTATATTTAATTTGAAGTTTCATTTTATTCTGACTGAGCTAGAAAACAACTACTACCAAGTGCTTGTGAGGATTTTAGGAAAGAAACCCCACATTCTCTAATGGTAGGATTATAGTGGTGCAGCCACAACAGAATTTATGGAAAATGTTCAAAAAGATAATAACAAACCTACCACATGGCTCATACTACTCCTTGGCATATGCCTAAAGATTTGATGTCTTACTCCACAGAAACCTGCTCAACCATTTTGCCATTTTTAACCTCAATATCTAGGAAATGGAAACAGCCAAAATGTCCATCAACTGGTCAATAGATAATAAAAATGTGATAACATACACACTGAAATTCTTTTCTACTATAAAAGCAAGGAAATAATGAAGTTTGCAGGTAAATAGGAGGAACTGCAAAATAATATACCAAATGAAGTCACTCAGACCCAGAAAGACAAATGCATGTGCTCTCTCTCATTTGTAGGTCTTATCTCTAAATCTTTGGATATAACTATATGAGTAATTTGTGTTTTAACAAGTTGCCTCAATAGGTTTTAAGTGTAGTGAAGTTGGACATCTTCATTAGCATCTACCCTAGACTCACGGGAAGGACCGCACTACTCAGTCTCAGGTTGATCTTTCCTGGGGAATTTTCTGTTTCTCTACTGATTCATTGCAGTAGTCCTGTCTAAGAGTCATGTTTCTGAACTGCCTTGAAACTTGACTACATAATACATAAAGTCCTTTGGAGATCCTCTAGCTAATCCTTAGGTCAAGGAAGCATCTTTATATTGAGACTTTCCCTTCATTAGCACTGCTACATCTTGTTACCACAGTACTCCTGTCACACTAGGGAAGGATGAGTCCCATCTCAAATCAGGTCTTAAGACAAAATAAATTAGTTACAAAAATGGAAATAAACAACAGTGATCCCCTGCAGGTTTCCAATTCCCCTGAGAGTGAGAGAAGATTTAAACATCCCTCTAATTTCTTCCATCACCTCAAACATAGGCATCCATTCAAATGGACTTGCTGCTAAACAGAATCTCAACTGAGTTTGCAATGTCTTATCTGTTATGATTAGAAATTCCAGAGCATGAACTATAATTTCTGAATAATGATCCAAACAAATGCAATGTTAACTTTAGAGACTTGAGATGCCAAGATTCACCTCACACTATACATAAAGGAGAAATCTTCTCTGATCATTCTAAAAGATATCACAACTTTTCAATGTGTTCTCCTAAAAAGAAAAGTGAGGGGAAAAACTAATGCTCAGCTTCTGCCAGCTGCTTTTTGCAAACATAGGCATATTTGTCTTATTAGAAATGTTATTAAAAATCTTAATCTTTATCAAAGGATCTACCTTGTAGTGTAATTGCTTGTGCATGCGTCTCCTTTCCCACTCTATATTTACCATCTAGAGAGCAAGAACTTGGTCATGTTTGTGTATGAAATCCCCACAGTGCCTAGTGGGGCCTTGAAAAGGTCTCAGGAAAAGTTTATAAAATAAAAATATTGATTTTCTTAGTTCTTTCTAATGACTTCCATGGGATGAAATTTGTCCATCATGTTTCTCTCTAGTATATTGTTAAGCAAACTTCCAGCCAACTGTTAAGACAACATAGGACTCAAATCTTAAGAAGCTGTTTGACTGATGTAGTAGTCCACTGTGGGTTTATTTATTTATCTATTTTCCTCTGTTCTGTCAGAAAGGACTGTGGATTAAGTTAAAGTAGCAAAGAGCTTCACAGAAAAACAGCTACTATTGATCTCATTCCCAGTACAAACATGACCTGACCTCTTAGAAATAATGATTCCAAAAACAAACCAGGAGCTGGAGCAGTGGCCCAGTGCATAAGAGTGCTCACTGTTCTTTTACATACTTGGCATCTCACAACCATCAATAGCTCCTTTTCCAAGGTATCTGGCCCCCTCTTCTGATCTCCACAGGCACCTGGCACTCATATGTTACACAGACACATATGTGGTAAAAAAAAGGCATAACTGAAAAGAAATAATGAATTTTTTAAAAATAAAATAAATGGAAATCTCATTATCATTTCTTCCTCATAGGACTGTCTTATTTATAACCTTGTTTACTAATATGAGAGACAGGACAGAAATACTGAAGGATTTTATAGCTACAGGTTTGTGGGAAATGGGGAAACTAAAATGATTTGGAAAAGTAGGAAATTGATGTTTTATTTTAGTTTACTATGGTTGAATATTCACACTTTTCTATGGCTCAAGCTAATAGTTTTATTTTTATTTTTTGGAGGGCCAGAGAGCATGCCCAAGTATGTTTTTTTTCTACTTGAAACCACAAGTCCTGGTGCTGTCTTTCAAATAAAAGTTGTTCTTCAAGGTTAGAGACTTTAGGGAAGACAGCAATCATTAACAATGTCAATTACTGAGTGTAGGAGATGAGTAGTTTTATAGTCAGAGTCTCCCAGGCCACTAATGACAGGAATCTCAGTGACATTTCCTTTAAATGCACACCAGTTTGTTTGTTTTTTTTTTTTCTAAAACAATAATAACTCACTGGATTGAGGACTGTCCCACAGAATTGTTAAGTCATACAACTATGGGCTGTCTGGAAGGCAGGTTCCAGTAATGACTGGTGTTTGTGCCAATGGCATGAATGGTCATTAGGCAACCTCAATGCAAGCAGCATTATCTGGCAGGTTGGGGATGAATGGAATGAGCATCTGTCTCCTTCTGGTGTTTGAAATACTGAGGAAATGTAATTTATTGACATTATATTAAAAAATCTTTAACCTTTGACAGTGGACTTGCACCAGCAGTGCACCAAGAACCAGGATGCATGAGCAGCCTCTGTGATCTCGAAGACTTGTCATCCTAGATCTAGAGTTTAGGAATATAGACATGTCTTGAGTATATAACTTTAATCCCAAACAATGAAGGTAAAATTAGTTTGTAAAAGGAAGCACCCATGTTCCAAAGTGATGTTCAGTTAAGTGGTAGACGAAGTGACTAATCAGAGAAAGACTTGACATAATGGGAAATGTCCAATTCTCAGGAGCGAGAAAGAGGAAAGAGAGGCTACTTAAGAGAGAGTAGTGCAGGAGTAGGAGGAGGTAGCTCTCCTGGGACCGTTGTACAAAGATACGTTGACGAGAAAACAAGTTAGACACAGGTACAAGCAGAATGAACCAGAGAATGAGAAGGAGCCAGAAGATGAGAACATATTGCCTGAGTTAGTTTGAAGCCAAGCAGAGCAATTCAGTCAGAGACTGATAGACAAGCCAGATTGAATCAGTCAGCTTAGAGAGGAATTTGAGCCAGAATAGCTGAGTTGAACCAGACAGCCAGAGTTCAGAAGGAACTAGGAAGGCTGATGTGATACAACAGTAAGTCTAATAGGCTGAAGACATTCTCGCCTAGATTGTATGGGGCTGTGAAGCTTCCAGAACTAGGTCTCGGTAAGCAGGCAATGGCAATCAGCCTTGGAGATGACAATGACAACAGGAGAATGAAAGTTACATTTACAGATCAAGATGTAAGCTCTCAGCCACTACTCTAGCCCTGTACCTAACTGCATGCCTACAGCCATGCTTCCCATGCTAGTCATGGAGTCTGTAGTGGCTATTCCTGGTTGTCAACTTGACTATATTTGAAATGAGCTACAATCCAGAATTGGAAGGCTCACCAGTGAACTTAATCTGGAGTCTGGGAGATAGAAGTTTCTGATCTGAATCTTGGTATGGAGATCTTGAGACACAGTGGTGATTGAGTCCAGAATATTAAGACAGGGAGATCTCTGAGTTCAAGGTCATCTGGGATTAAAGGTGTGGTGGCACACACCTTTAATCTGGGCTACACCTTCTGCTGGAGACCATATAAGGACATAAGAAGAAGGGAATCTTGTTCTCACTCTTTCGCCTGCTTACCGTGTGGGACTAAGCAACTGCTAGATCCTTGGACTTCCATTTACAACTACTACTGAACCATTGTTGTGAATTGGACTGCAGACTGTAAGTCATCAATAAATTCCTTTACTATATAGAGCATATCTGTAAGTTCTGTGACTCTAGAGAACCCTGACTAATACAGTCTAACTGTCTAAGGGTGAGCCCCACATTAAATACTTTCTTTTATAAGTTGTGTTGATCATGTTGCTTTACCACAAAAATAGATCAAATGGATCTAACAGATATCTACAAAACATTCCACCAAACACTAAAAGACTACATGTTTTATCAGCAGGCCACAGAACTTTTTCCAAAATCAATCACATATTAGAACACAATGGAAGTCTCAATTAATATAGGAAGATTAAAATAATATCCTATGTTCTATTTGATCACCAAGAAATAAAGGTGGATATCAACAGCAAGTACACAAACTCATAAAACTCATCAAAACTACTGAATAATAAATAGGTTGTGGGAGAAATCAGAAAGGAAACTTTAATAATGTTAGAAGTAAATTAAAATGAAAACAATATAACAAAGACACATTATATGAGACACAATACAGGTATCCTAAGAAGAAAGTTTACAGTACTAAGTGCTTATATCAAAAATTTTTGAGTAGTCTTTCTTCCCCAAGAGGCATTATAGGTGTGGCTGTGTGTCGCCTGTGCTTCAGAAGGTGGCCGATAAGTGAGAGCCTCAGTGTTCTGATCTGTAACTTTCTGAATGATTAGCAGTCCAATGTTCCCTGAAAACAAACAAACAAACCAACAACATCAAACCTGAGACACCCACCAGTCTGGCGCCAGGTTACCCGAAAAGGGAGTTAGCTTGAGGCAACAGCCAGTCTGAGCCACATAGGCATTGACAGACTCTCAGGATAGGGAGAGAGCCTGAGACTAGAACCTGCCTGGGGTTACTTCAGCCTCCATGGGAGTAAGTCTGAGACAGAAGACCCTTGAGCAAGGGCACCTTGCTGGACTGGGTGAGAAGCTCAGTACCATAATGCATGAGTAGGGCGTAGCACTCCTGAGACCACTCCTCAGATGACCCCAGACACTCAATGTGTGTAGGTAGCTAAGATCATCTAGGAAGAGGTAAACTCAATTAAGGAAATGCCGTCATCACACTTTGTGCTGTCAAGTCTGTGAAGCCTTTTATCGATTAATGACATTTGTGAGAAGGCTCAGCCCACTATAGATAGTGCTCCCTCTGAGCAGGTGATCCTGGGGTCTATAAGAAGTTTTCTTATAGTACAGCATAGTTTTCTGTATAATAGTACAGCATTACATGTGACGCTCATGTTGTTATTGTGACTCCCTGAAATCTGTGCTCTTTAGGATGTGCACACCCCATGCCACAGGCTCAGGCATGAGTCTCTCATATTCAGACTAGCTCAGGTTGGAAACAGAAGAGGTCAACACTCCCACACCCCAGGCCAGAATGTAAAGAAATAAGAAAGCTGAGAGCAGTAGCTTGAGACCATAGTGACAGAGAGTATGTCTAAACTGGTTTAGGCCTGTGAAACAAACTGAGCGGGGGGTGGTGGGGGGTGGTGGTGGTGGTGGTGGACATGTGACACAAAATGAGTGGGCAGACAGGCCATGGAAATGTGGGAACAGGCTTGGGGTGTGGGTTTCCTGTAGCTTATAAGTATATAAAAGAGATAACAACATAAGTTAACAACATGAACAGTCGATGAGCCTTTTGTGGAGGAGAAGGAGCTAGAAAGGTTTTTTGCTTCTGTCTAGGAGACTAAATATATTTAACTTTAAATTTAGTAAAAAGACAATCAAGGGAAAAACTTAAAATTTGAATTTAGGATTATATAGTTGGATCATAAAGTGGAATGTTTAATGTTAGGACAGTGGCATAGCAAGAAGAGGAAACATGAAGAATTTAGTTGCTGGAAACTGAGTTTTTGTACATCTGAGCTGGTGTGTCATTTATTGTGAACTCTATAAAAAAAATCTGGCAGCCTTAGCTAGTTAACAAATTTATTAATGAGTAAATATAGTGGTGGATTACCTTAGGATAAGGTGGTAGGTCTGTTTTCTAGATGCCAAGCTAGGAACGAACATCTTAATTGTTAAGTAACTTTGACAGGTTGTATAGTATAGAAAAACATATTTTGCATTAGTAGAGAAACTCTTGGTATTTGCAAAAATGTGTTTTCCTATACTATACAACCTATCCTGCCTTGGTAAATAATGACTTTTGCTAATGCCATTAAATTATGGTGTGCTCTATTCAGATATGACCAATAGATACATCTCTCAATCTTGTCAGAGGTCTGCTAATATATATGAATATACTTAAGTTTATGACAGACAGAAGCTCCCAAAGCCTAGCAGATCCTGGTACAAGTGACTCACACTAAGTCAAGGTGAGACCTTTCTCATTTCACACATTCTCTCTTCCGCAGAGAAAAGGCTCTACGACTTCTGGGCTTGAAAGCCAGATTGACTCAGCCCAAGTTTCCATGGAGACAAAAGAGACCAGGGAACTGTTTGGACTATAGATGAACTCTGTAATTTTTAAATTAATACATGACTACTACATTATAATTTATTCTTCCCCTGATTTCTGACTACATTGACAGCTAAAGTATCTGTAGCTTATATTCTGTCTCCTAGACAGAAGGAAAAAGCCCTTCTTGCTCCTTCTGCTCCATAAAAGGCTCATTGACTTGTTGTTAACTTGTCTTGTTATCTCTTTTGTAAACTTAGAAGCTGAATCTACCTCTCATTCACCAAATTAGCAGATAACATCTGCTAATCAATAGCCTAAAGTTCCCACTTACTACCTATTCCAGAGGGTGGGATTCCTCTAGGTTTTGAATGTATATCTGAAAAAAAATATTTCTCCAAAACATACTTTATCTTATTCTCTACCTATAATTTGTGTGTGTGTGTGTGTGTGTGTGTGTGTGTGTGTG
>NC_034610.1:52518004-52535241 GCF_900095145.1 Mus pahari | reverse complement strand
GATTTTTTGTGATATGTGTGTGTGTGTGTGTGTGGGGTTGAGAGAGAGAGAGAGAGAGAGAGAGAGAGAGAGAGAGAGAGAGAGACTGTGTGTACTTGGTGTGGGGATGTGTGGGTGTGGGTGTAGGTATAGGTGTGTGTGTATGTGTATTTTTCAGGATCTTGTGAAGTCCAGGTGGTTACTACATCCAGGACAGTTCCAGAGAAGCAACCTCCAGATGTTCTCCAATCTCCTCTCACCAACACGGATGCTTCTACTGGACTTGTTCCTTCTGATCTATAGATGTTTCCGCAGACCCTGAACAGCAAGGAAACAGCCAATTCTCCTAAGACTGGATGAACATCCCCATACCTACTTTCCTAGGTTTGCTAGAGACATGTCACCCCAAAGTCAGCAGGAAGTAACTAAAGATCACAACAACCTTATTCCTGCTCCACCATCACCTCTTTCTAGATTTTTTTAAATTAAATCGATTAACCAGCATTTTGTCTAAGCTCCACCCACAGTCGCCTAGCAAGAGCCAGGTGTGCCTGACTCACTATAAAAAGAGCTGTTTGCCCCCTTCACTCCCTCTTGCTCATGTCTTCTTACTCCCGCTATGTCCTCTTTCACCCCTTCTTCCCATCTTCTTGCATCACCCCCCCCCATGTGCTCATGGATGGCTTCTACTTCTCTACTCTCTCTCTGCCTTTCTGTGTCTCTCCTACCCTCTCAACTCTCCTCTCCATGCCCCAAATAAACTCTATTCTATAATATATCATCATGTGGTTGATCCCTCAGGGGGAAAGGATGCCTCAGCATGGGCCCATGGAGGCATTTCCTCCCCCATACTCAACTACACATCCACAAAACACATTCATTCTCCTCCTTATCTTTTAATAAACACAATTACAATTCTATATCAATATATAATAAGATATTAGGAAAAATTACAGAATGAATTATAATTATACTTTAGATCCAAAATTTCTAAGTGACATATTAGCTCTTATTTCAGTAAATGTTAAAAGAATGATATACCACAATTGCATTATATTCATGTTAGAAGTAGAATAAAAGTTAAATATTAAAACTTTCTCTCTCTTTATATACTCCTTTATATTAAAATTTAATGAGATTTTTGTTTTGAATTAGATCAAGCAAATCACACCATGTGTCTGCTACTGAAGTTTGGGATAACTGCCATGCTCAACAATATCCCCTAGCCCAAAGACAGAACTGGGAACCTACTGTGAATGCTAGGGTTCAGAGAGATAGATCTGTAGAAAACAAACAAACATAAAACAACTAAAAACTAAAACTTTAGTTCTCTTTCAAAAATGGAAAGAAAACTCCTAAATATGAGAGAGAGAGAGAGAGAGAGAGAGAGAGAGAGAGAGAGAGAGAGAGAGAGAGAGAGAGAGAGAGAGAGAGAGAGAGAGAGAATGGAAAATGTATAGTCTTTTCTTTCTTTTCCCTCAGTCAGGGTGTCATGGAAAGTAAAGCTTACTGGGGAATGGTTTCATTTTCTTCAGTGGTCAAGCCATTGATAGGTTGCCCCTGTTCTGTTGCATAACCTCACACACACACTTGAGCAAGTAATGTATTAAACTTAGGGGCACACACACACACACACACACACCAAAAAAAATAAAATAAAATAAAGACATGAATATATAGAGAGAACTCATTTAGAAGTTATCAGCCAGGTCGAAGAGGGAACAGAATAAATAGTAGTGAAAACAGCTGAAACCCATTACCAAATGTCAGAAACTGTCAAGGAATAATAATTAAAACATACTGTAAAACATAAGTACAGAAAGAAAACTATTTGTTAGAAAGAAGGGACAAGCAGGGAGTGAGGTGCATAGAGTATAATGAAGGATGGATATATGTAAAGCACAACTATTCACATGGATGGGAAGAACATAAAGTCTTTCCCATATGATACTGGCAATGGGAAGCGTAACAGTTGCTGACTTAGTCAGTAAATGACAGCAAAGTTTGGTAGGCAGTAGTGGTTGACCAATGATTGAACAATACACTGGAGAAAAGTGACAAGATAATATATGCCCTGCTCTACAAAAGTCATCAATGCACATCTCAATCTAGAGAAGAGAGAAATATTCTTATTTCCCATGAAATATATACAAATGATAAGAAATGAATTCATGTACTCCCCAACCCAATCAGACCCAGAGACAGCTGGACCCCCAGGAGTTCAGACACACACAGGCTCACAGGAGAGTCCACCACTATTATCCCAATACCTGACCTACTTGTGACCCATCCAGGGCCCAGGGGATGCAGGAACCTCTGCCCAGCCAGGGACATGATCCTTCCAGTTTGCATCTAGGCTCAGGAGCAGATCCTGTGCTCCAACCCTTCCTACCCCAATCATACCCAGTGAGTGATAGCTTGAACCCAGAAGTTCTGACACACCCAGGCTCACAGAAAGATCAAGACCCCAAGGAGTTCTGACATATTCGGGCTCACAGGCTCACAGGAGAGACAGGCTCCAGTTAGAGACAGCAAAGCCACCTAACACTAGAGATAACCACATGGTGAGAGGCAAGCACAAGCATAAGCAATAGAAACCAAGGCTACTTGGCAACATAAGAACGCAGTTCCCTACCAGAGTTTTGAGGATTTGACTGCCAGATATGCTTGCTTTGCAACTCAATCCAGCTAGAACAAAAGATGGATTTGTGAGTTTTGCCTATATAAGCGCAGAGCTGAAAATTAAACTTTGAGACTTGATCAGAAACCTTTGTCTTGACTTTATCCTTCTCTTGCCCACCCATCCTTTTTCACTTCCAGTCTTCCTTGCAGGTATACCCAGTTCATCTTTGGCTGCTGGACAGCTACACAAAACCAAATGTAAACAATATTTTCAACAAATCCAGCCCTACAAAGGATAATAGAAGGAAAATTCAAACACAAGGAGGGGAAACTATGCCCAAGTAAAAGCAAGAAATTAATCTTCTCATAACAAACCCAAAAGAAGAATGCCACACAAACATAATTCCACCTCTAACAACAAAAATAGCAGGAAATATCAATCACTTTTCTTTAATATCTCTTAACATCAATGGCCTCAATTCCCCAATAAAAAAAATTACATTAACACACTGGTTAAGTAAACAGGATCCAGCATTCTGCTGCATACAGGTGACAAACCTCAGTGACAAAGACAGATATTGCCTCAGAGTAAAAGGCAGGAAAAATTTTTCTGAGCAAATAGTCCCAAGAAACAAGCTGAAGTAGCCATTCTAATATCAAATAAAATTAACTTCAATGAAAAGTTATAAAAAAAAAAGGGGGGGATTGGGAAGGACACTTTATACTCATCATAGGAAAAATCCACCAAAATGAACTCTCAATTCTGAACCTTTATGCCCCAAATAGAAGGGCATCAACATTTGTAAAAGAAAGATTGCCAAAGCTCAAAGCACACATTGAACCTCACACAATAATAGTGGGAGTCTTCAACACCCAACATTTATTAATGGATAGATCATGGAAACAGAAACTTAACAAAGACACAGTGAAACTAAGAAAAGTTATGAACCAAATGGATTTAACAGATATCTCTAGAATATACCTTCTACTCAGCACCTTATGTTAACTTCTCCAAAACTGATACAAGAAGACTGAAATAATCCCATGCATCCTATCAGATCTCCTTGGACTAAAGCTGGTCTTCAATAACAACCAAAACAAAAGAAAGCCCAAATACACATGGAAGCTAAACAATACCCTATTCAATAATAACTTGATCAGGAAAGAAAGAAAGAAAGAAAGAAAGAAAGAAAGAAAGAAAGAAAGAAAGAAAGAAAGAAAGAAAGAAAGAAAGAAAGAAAAAAAGAAAGAAAGAAAGAAAGAAAGAAAAAAAGAAAGAAAGAAAGAAAGAAAGAAAGAAAGAAAGAAAGAAAGAATTAAAAGAAAAGAAATTGAAGACTTTTTCGAATTTAATGAAAATGAAGGCAAAACATACCCAAACTTATGGGGCAATGAAAGCAGTGCTAGCTAAGAGGAAAACTCATAGTTCTGAGTGAGTCCATAAAGAAATTGGAGACTTAGTGAGGTAACCCAATCACAAAAGAAGTCACTTGATATGCACTCACTGATAAGTGGATATTAGCCCAGAAACTTAGAATACCCAAGATACAATTTGCAAAACACAAGAACATCAAGAAGAAGGAAGACCAACATGTGAATACTTCATTCCTCCTTAGAATAGGGAACAAAATACCCATAGAAGGAGTTACAGAGACAAAGTTTGGAGCTAAGTCAAAAGGATGAACCATCCAGAGACTACCCCACCCTGGGATCCATCCCATAATCAGCCACCAAACCCAGATACTACTGCATATGCCAGCAAGATTTTGCTGAAAGGACCCTGATATAGCTGTCTAGTGTGAGGCTATGCCAGTGCATGACAAATACAGAAATGGATGCTCACAGTCATCTATTGGATTGAACACAGGGCCCCCAATGGAGGAGCTAGAGAAAGTACCCAAAGAGCTGAAGGGGTCTGCAACCCTATATAGGTAGAACAACAATATGAACTAACCAGTAGCCCCAGAGGTCGTGTCTCTAGCTGCATATGTAGTAGAAGATGGCCTAGTAGGCCATCATTGCAAGCGGGGAGCCCTAGGTCTTGCAAACTTTATATGCCCCAGTACAGGGGAACACCAGGGTCAAGAAGTGGGAGTGTGTGGGTAGAGGAGCAGGGTGGGAGGAAGGTATAGGGAACTTTGGGGATAGCATTTGAAATGTAAATAAAGAAAATATCTAATAAAATAAAAAAGAAAAGAAAAGAAATTGGAGAGATCATACACTAGAAGCTTGAAAGCATATACGAGAGCTCTTGAACAAAATGCAAATACACCCAAGAGGAGCAGACAGCAGGAAATAATATCAGGGCTGAAATCAACTAAGTAGAAACAATGAGAAGTCTACAAAGAATCAATGAGACCAGGAGCTGGTTCTTTGAGAAACTCAACATGATAGATAAACCTTTAGCCAGACTAACCAGATGGCACCAGAGACAGTACTCTTCAAATTATTCCACAAAATAGAAGCAGAAGGAACACAGCCCAATTCATTCTATGAAGCCACAATTACTCTGATGCCTAAACTACACAAAGACCCAACAAAGAGAACTTCAGACCAATTTCCCTTATGAAAATTTATGCAAAAATACTCTAAAATACTCTAAAATAAAATTCTTGCAAACAGAATCCAAGAACACATCAAAATGATCATTCACCACAATAAAATAGGCTTCATCCCAGGGATTTAGGAATAGTTCAATATATGAAACTCCATCAGTGTAATCTACTATATAAACAAACTCAAAGAAAAAAAAACCCACATGATTATCTCATTGTGTGCTGAGAAAAGCCTTTGACACCCCTTCATGTTAAAACATTGGAAAGATCAGGACTTCAAGTCCCATCCTAAACATAGTAAAAGCAAACCAGTAGCCAACACCAAACTAATGGAGTGAAACTTGAAGCAATCCAACTAAAATCAGGAACAAGACAAGAATGCCCAATATAGTGTTCGAAGACCTAGTCAGAACAATTAGATAACAAAAAGAGGGCAAAGGGAAACAATTTGTGGATGATATGATAGTATGCATAAGCTATCCCCCAAAACTGCCAGAGAACTACAGCTGATAAACAAGTTCAGCAAGTGGCTGGATAAAAGTAACTTAAACCAATCAGTACCCTTCCTCTACTCAAAGGATAAACAGGTTGAAAAGGCAGTTAGGGAAATGACTAGTCACAAATAATGTAAAATATCTTGGTGTGATCTAAGTGAAAATTAAAGGTCTGTACAACAAGAACTTTAAGTCTCTGAAGGAAGAAATTGAAGAAAACCTCAGAACATGGAAAGATCTCCCATGCTTGTGGATCAGCAGTATTAACATAGTCAATATGAAAATCTTACCAAAGCAGTCTACAGATTCAATGCAATCTCCATCAAAATTCCAACTCTTCACAGAGATAGAGAAATTCTCAAATTCATCTGAAATAACAAAAACCCAGAATAACAAAAAGTATTCCAAACATTAATATAACATCTGGGGGAATCACCATCCCTGACCTCAAGCTGTCCTACAGAGCACTAGTGATAAAAACTGCATGGTATTGGCAGAGACAGACAGGTAGACCAATAGAATAGAATTGAAGACCCTGAATTAAACCAACACACCTATGGTCACTGGATCATTGACAAAGAATCCAAAACCATCCAGTGGAAAAGAAAAAGATGATATTCAACAAATGGTGCTGCTCATTCAACAAATGATCAGCATGTAGAAAATTGTAAATTGATCCATTTTTATCTGCTTGTACAAAGCTCAAGTCCAAGTGGAACAAGGATTTCCACATAAACCAAATACACTGAATCTAATAGAAGAGAAAGTGCAAAAGAGCTCTGAACATATCCACACATGAGAGAATTTTCTAAACAGAACACCAATAGCTCAGGATCTAAGATCAACTGTTAATAAATGGGATCTCATAAAATTAAAAAAGTTTCTGTAAGGCAAAGGTCACTGTCAATAGGACAAAATGGCGACGTAGAGATTGGGAAAAGATCTTTACCAATCCTGCATCCAATAGGCTATTATCTAATTTTTATGAACTCAAGAAGTTGGACTACAGAGAAGCAAATACCCCTTTTGAAAAATGGGGTACAGAACTAAACAAAGAATTCTCAACTGGGGAATCTTGATTGGCCATGAAGCACCTAAAGAAATGTTCAACATCCTTAGTCATCAGGGAAATGCAGATCAAAACAACCCGGAGATTCCACCTCACATCAGTCAGAATGGCTAAGATCAAAAACTCAGGTGACAGCAGATGCTGGCGAGGATGTGGAGAAAGAGGTACTAGCCCCATTGTTGGTGGTATTGCAAGCTTGTACAATCAGTCTGGAAATCAGTCTGGTGGTTCCTCAGAAAACTGGAAATACTTCTACCTGAAGACCTAGCTATACCCCTTCTGGGCATATACTTAAAAGATGCTCCAACATATAAAATGGATACATGCTTCACTATGTTCATAGCAGCCTTATTTATAACAGAAGTAGCTGGAAACAGATGTCCTTCAACTGAGGAATGGATACAGAAAATGTAGACAATTTGCACAATGGACTATTACTCAACTATCAAAAACAATGGCTTCATGAAATTTGCCAGCAAATGGATAAAACTAGAAAATATCATCCCCTGTGAAGTAAACAGACCCAAAAGAACACACATGATATGTATTCACTGATAAATGGATATTAGCCCAAAAGCTCAGGATAACCATGAAACAACTCAAAGACAGACCATATGAAACTTAAGAAGAAGGAAGGCTAAATTGTCGATGTAGATTACAAGGGAACTGTGGGGGAGAGAGAAGGGGAAGGGGCAGGGGCAGGTATGGGAAAAGACAGGAGAGAAGTACAGAAGTTCTGGAAATTGAACAGAACCATGTAGCAGTGCGGGAGGTAGCCACTAGAAATGTCCCAGATGCCAGGGAAGCATAAAGTTCTCAGTACCCAACAGGGATGACATTAGCCGAAATACCCAACAAAGGGGAGATAGAACTTTTAAGACCATCTCCAGTAGATAGGCCTGGCTATCCCCAGTGGAGAGGTGGGGCCACCCATACATCTTAATAGTTTTAACCCAGAATCTTTCCTGTCTAAAGGAAATGGAGAGACAAAAAATGGAGCAGAGCCTGAAGGAAAGGTCATTCAGAGATGGCCCCACCTAGGGATCCCTACCACCTGCTGACACCAAACCCCAACACTATTGTGGATGCCAAAAAGTGCTTGCTGATAGGAGCCTGGCATTGCTGTCCCTTAAGAGACTCTGCCAGCACCTGATCAATACAGATGCAGATACTCAGTTAACCATAGAATTGAGCCTGTGGGCCCCAAGGGTAGAGTTAGGGGAAGGACTAAAGGAGCTGAAAGGATTTGCAATCCATAGGAAGAATAACAATATCAACTAACCTGGCCACCCAGAGCTCCCAGGGACTGAATCACCAGCCAAAGAATACACATGGCTCCAACTACATATGTAACAGAGAATGGCCTTATCTTCCATCAATGGGAGGGGAGGTTCTTGGTCCTGTAGAGTCTTGATATCCCAGCATAAGGGGATGATAGAGTGTGAGCTGGGAATGGTGGGGAACCACCCTTATGGAGGCAAATGGGAGGAGGATGGGGTGGGGGGGTTTCAGAGGGGAAACCAGAAAGGGGGACAACATTTGAAATGTAAATAAATAAAATAACCAATAAAAAAGGAAATAAACTTATTCATTAATTGTACATTCGCATACTCAGCCCTAACTAAGATATGGAGAAATCAACTGGTAAAAACAAGCGGTACCCTTGCTCTCATGAAGTCAAAGCTGAATATATTAAGTATGGATTTTGTGGGATTCGTTGGGCTATGCTATGGAAATGAAGTTTTCAGTGGGTGGAGCAACTGATCACTTAATTTAGGTTGACATATAAAACTGTACATATCGATGGGGCAGGAGAAGTCGTAAATACATGTATATATTGCTTAATGTCCAGATCAAGCTAAGTATGGCTATTATTTACTAGTTCTTTGTGGGAATAGATTAAAAAAAATACTTTCTTATAACTTACCTGACATATACCACATTACCAGTGTGAATAATCACCCTTATATGTAGTAGTGCAACAGAAATTATTTCTAGTTAAGAATGGGCTAGTATACACTCTCCAAACTTTCTTATCCTCATCTTCCCAACCTCTGAAAATGGCTAATCTACCTTCAGTTTCTTTGAGATTATCTTCTCTTAGATTTTACCAGAGAGGGGTTATACAATGTTTTCCTTTTTTTGTGAAATAGTTATATTTTATTCTATTTCTATCATATGTTACAAATGGAAGGGTATCCTATTTTTTTTTAGATAATAGTATTCTATTGAGTATATGTAACTGGTAATCACTATCCACTTACAGTTTATGGATACAAGTTGTTTTCACTTTCTGTCTACTGTGGCTAATGTTGTGGCAAACACAGGAGTGCAAACGTCTCTTAGATGTGCTGATCTCAGAGTTATTGCAGACATACCAAGGAATGAGTTTGCTGGTTATTTAGTGAATTTATTTTAATCTGTTATGGAAGTGACATACTATTTCCATAATGGCTGGATGGTTACATTCTCATATATTACAGCTGTAGCTGTTATCGATCATCTGTGTTTTGCGTTACAGCTGGTGTAACTGGAATCGGGTGCTAGCTTGCGGGGTTTAACCTTGTTTCTCTCAGCTGTCTAATTATATTGAATTTTTTTTTTCATATGTACGCTGACAGTGTTTGCGTCACTTTTGAGAAATGTGTAGTAGGGTCAGTTACTTCTTGTTTTATTGGGTTATTTGTTGCCTCTTATTGGGTTCTTCACATGTGGTGGATATTATAATTTCAGATGGATAATGTGCAAAGGTTTTCTCCAATTCCGAAGGTTTTCTGTTTATTCTACAGACTTTCTTTGGCTGTGTAGGTGCTTTTTCAGGTTGGGTACAATTAATCTTTCTTCTGCTTCTTGAGCTTTGGGGGCATTTCACCCAAAAACTCCTTGCCCATTACAATGCCATGGAACATTTCATGAAAATATAATATAGCATGTATATCTTCTTCTAGTAGCTCCATACTATCAGGCTTTATAGTTAAATATTTTTCACAATTTATTTCTATAAATTTTAACTATGTAATTTCCTCTTCTTTTTTCTCCTCTATCTGCTTCCAAGTCACTTTCCCTCTAACTTCCAATTTCTTACATTAATATATATTACATATATATATACATACATAAATATTAATACAGCTGGCTGAGTTCATTTTTGTTGTTTGGGTTTATACGGGTTCAGGGATGACTCTTTCAGATTAGGAGAGTCATCTCTAGGATAGGCTAATTCTCTCTCTCTCTCTCTCTCTCTCTCTCTCTCTCTCTCTCTCTCTGCTGTCAGCAGTCATTGTTTGTCTATGGATGTGACCCCATGAGATAGATTTCCCCCCTTTCACGTTAGCATGTCTATTGATATTGTCGTTTTATACAACCATTTCTAGGAGACACGGTTCTGGGTATTCTGGCTCTTAGGGTCTTTCTGTTCTCCTTTCATCAACATTCCCTGAGGCATAGATTCAAGAGCTGCAATGCTGTTGTCTCCACTGAGGCTGGGATCTCCCATGATCTATTGATTTCTGTAGTTTGTCCAGTTGTGGTTTTCTGCGATGATTTCCATTTTCTGTAAAGAGAAGCTTCTTTGGTTACATATGGGAATTAGAGTTATCTAGCACAGATGGCTCAAGGAAAAGGGGGGGGTGATAGACAGTTACAGGACTAAAGCTAAGCATGTGAGTTTGCAGATTTTATTTAAATGTTTAATCCAGTTAGAACTGATTTTGAATACAGAAGGTAGGAGAGGTCTCAATAAAATGATGACATTTGCACAAAAACCTTCAAAAAGTATTCCCTGCCTAACAATATCAACACTGGAACTCTAACATTTCTCTACTTTTTCTAGAATTTCTCCTGTTATTTTAGTTATATAGTGATTTCTATTGAGGATGCGTAACCACCGTTTATTTCTATTTAAGTGTTTGGTCCCCGGATTCTGTTTCTTGTTGATTTTCACTGTGCTAGCACTAATAGACTTCTCAATTTCTTTCTGTCATTTGCCAGTCAGATTTCCATCATGAAATGGAGATACTCTCCCATAGAGTCTACATCTTAGATCATTAGTCACTCTGTACACTATATTATAATAGAAAGGTGAGAATTAGTGACTGAATAGTTGATAATACTCTATGAGTGCAAAGATGACTTATTTCAGAAGTGGACCTACAACGTAAGAATTATATAATGTCTATCAAAGCTAGTGTGCTTGGGGCTAGATAGGTCATTATTTTCTTTACAAAATGATTTGTAAACACTAAATTCATATATTAATCTGTGAACTGAATTATTAAGGATGACTTCTCATAAGTGAAAATTATTTCTGAAGTATCTATTAATTGTATAAAATATAGTATATTAAAATGCCCCATATATTTACACCCAGCTTAGAGAATTCTATGTTGGAAGAATTGAGAGTATTTTGTGATTTCAGGGGCTAATTAATGAATGAGCTGCTTTAAGAAGTATATTTGAGTTATAAAGGCCAGAGTGTTAGAAGCCGCTAACAAGATTTTCTGGTTTTTCCCTAGTTTACACTCCTCATTAATTGCCTTGAAAGCCTAGGACTTTGGGATGTTATCTTCTCAGACTGAAACATCAATTCTGAACATTAACTACTGTTGGATTCCTCAAAACAAAGTCCTGGCAAGTCAGTAAGCTCTTTCTTCAAACCATTTTATTTTTAAAGAAAAGCTTTATTCTTTGGTGGTTAGATTTTAATTATTTGTTTTTGAACAACTACATCCCATTCTTGTGGGTAATTGTGTTTTCAATCAACAAAGATGCAGAGTTTCTGTTCTTATTCAAACTGGAAGAAAACTATTTCCAAGTGATGACACTCCTGAATTTAAAGTTAAGCCACATTTTCGGTAATTTTGTTCATTATTTATATTTATCATGAAAGTGTCTAAACTTGTAACCACATGTGTTGATGTGGAAACAATTTGGACAAGGAAATGGAGTTTTGTTTTAAATTCACTAAATGGAAGAATCCTGAATTACATTTGGAAACTTCAAGATTTTCTTTTCCTGTTAAATACTAATGTAACATCAGACTGCAAATCATGGGACTTTGCCCTTGTTACCACAAATGCTTTCCCATGTAATATATGTAGTTCAAAGAAACGGAGATGTATCTCCGTTTTTCTTGTCAAGTATCAGCACTCTATCTGGATATTTGCCTCTTACATGTTGCAGCATTCTTAGCCCAGAGGACCACCCTAAATTTCATTCCTTAGGAGCTATCCATCTTGATTTTGAGACAGGATCTGTTGTTGGCCTCAATCTCAAAGATCAGACTAGAATATCTAGCTAGCAAGCTCCAGGGGTTCCCGTGTCTCCACCTCTCCAGCATTGGGGTTACATGCATCACGTGCATGGCTTTTTTTCCATGGAAGAAATGTAGGTCTTCATGCTTACCAACTGTACTAAATCCCCAGCCGTGCTTCACACTTTTTACTTGGTGACTGGCACATAGGAAGAGAGACATTAGAGAGAAGATTGACATTTCTTTTAAGGTAAGTGTATCCAAAATACTAAGATCTAATCTTTGAAAGCTCTCTGGTTTGGAGTCGGACTCATTAGGGTATGGACTCTGAATCCAGCACTAATTATGCGGCTTTGTACAGTTTGAGTACATCCTGCAGATTAATTCTTCTTTAAATGTGGGTAATACTTAGCTAAAAAAATTTCTATGTATGTTTTTTCTCAATGCAAATGCAAGAGGTTTATTTTCTGGCACATCAGGGTCAACCCTCAATCAGTCCAGACCATCTATGGGAGGGATGAGAAGGTGACCCCACATGGCTATTACAAGAAGTTTTTATACTTTTTTGGGAGCACAGGTTACATCAGCAAGGTTACAGTTCAAACTTATTGGCTAAGCATATTGACCTTTAAATCTGTTGGCTAGCAAGCATGACATGCGTTTGAACTCTACCTGGGACTTTCCAGAGGGTCAGGTAACTATCAGACAGTACATTCTGAGAATTTTTTACTCAAGAATGTTCCTGTGGGTGGAGAATGGAACTTGGCCTACCCTTGACCCCAGGCAGGAGGGGAAGCTGCAAGGAGGGTGTGGGACTGAAAAACCTCGCAGGGTTCCTCATACCTCCCTTTTTCTTGTACAAGCTCCAATCCTGGAGCTATGTTCAGGGGTCTTGTGTAACTAACTCATATTCTTCAGGTCCTGGCCTCAGGGTCTCATACTGTTGGTGCAGGACCATCAGCTGCACTGCCCCTATTCTTTCTTTTATGAAGGCTATAAGCTTGTTCAGTATTCAGGGTCCAAAGGTCAACAACAGCAGAAGAACAATTAGGGGTCCTAACAAGGTAGATATGAGGGTGGTTAACTAAGGAGAGGCCTTAAACCAAGACTTGAACCAGCCCTGACTCTGTTCTCTTTTTCTCTTCCACTTGGCTTGCTCTTTTCTCACCTTGGCCATTGACTCTTTAACAACCCCAGAATGGTCTATATAAAAGCAATACTCCTCAGCTAAGACAGCACATAGCCCTCCTTGCTGTGGAGGAAAAGCTAAGTCTAATCCCGTCCTATTCTGCAGTACTACTTCTAATAATGAAGTCAATGATTTTTGAAGATAACTGATGGAAGTTGCTATTCTCTCTAAATCAATGGCTGCCCTCAGCCTGTCATAATTTTTTCCTCATAAGAATCCCCAACCGAAGGGAGACAGTGAGTGTTATAACAGGTTTGGCAGATGAGCACATAGGATAGGGGAGGAACCAGAATCCAAAGGTACCATCAGGCGGTCATGATCAAGTTTGAGTGATCTTGAGCTTGAGTGGATTGTCCATCTTCTGTACCAGTGGGGGTCCCCTGGGAGTGTGACATCTACAGGTTTCACATGGTAAGTGTGCGCCCAGGCTACAATAGCATCCACCTTGAAGGCTATGGGAGTGGTTAGCAGCACCAGGAAGGTTCCCTTCTACTGAGGTTCTAGTGACTGTGATTAATGCCTCCTTATGTAGACCCAGTCACCAGTCTGGAAGTGGTGATGGGGTCTCTGGCATCCCTGGAGCATTTGAGGCAGACAGTTTGGGCCAAATCTCAAGGTTTTGGAGCCACAAGAAGAGGTTCCTATCAGTAAGTTGGGATACCTCCACAGAGGGTCCAGTGGACACCAAGGGAGTTGGGGGCCCAAACAGGATCTCAAAAGGTGTGTTCTAGGCTCAGAACAGGGCCAGGGGAAGGACCACCACCTAGTCAGCGCCAGTCTCCAAGGTCAATTTAGTTAAGGTCTCTTCTAGGGTTCTGTTCATTCTCTCTACTTGCCCTGGGATCTGGGGATGGTATGCATAATGGAGCTTCCAATTTGTCCCCAATATCTCTGCCAATCCCTGACATACCTTAGAAACAAAAGCAGGACCATTTTTCTGATCCAATTACCTTGGGCATTCTGAAACTCAGGAAAATTTCCTCTAATATCTTCTTGGCTACCATGGTTGTTATTTCCAGCTTGGTGGGGAAATCCTCAACCATCCAGAGAAAGCATTCTCAAACACTAGAAGGTATTTGTAACCATATTTTCCTGGCTTAGCTTCTGTAAAATTGACCTCCCAATATACTCTGGACCGTTCTCCCCTAGGTCTTTTGCCCTGTTTACTCTTGGTCAAATAAGCATTCATTTGCTGGTATACCTTACACTGTTCTATGCTTTGGTGAGGGCAATCAGCTCTGCTTTCTGTGCAGACATGTGAGGGTGGGTGGGTGGGTAGAGGTTCAGCACAGATGACATTTGTGCCCTCTGCCACAGCAGCAACAGCTTGTCTTTGATCTTCATGGAGAAAACTGCTCCCATCTTTAGTCAGGTAGCCTCAGCTCCCAGCAAGCAGGGGTCAGTTGGAAAGGTCTTTCCTCTACCCATGGGCTCTCGTTTTGGGCCAGTTATTTGTGGCCCATGGGGCATGCAGTGTATCTGTACCCCATCTTGGAGAGTCAGTCTTGCCCCAACAGAGGGTAAGGACAGTCTGGGATGACCACAAAAGTTCTGAAATGGAGGAGCTTACAATTATTTTCAATTTTAATTTGTGCTTATTTAAATGACAACACATGATTCAAAAATTGAATACTTGAGTGTGTCTTCTCAGCAGTACTCATTACCTTGAAAGCACTTCTCTAGCTGTTATAACTACCTGAGGATTTCCACATCAGGGCAGGAAAGGTTTTATGAGCTGGCAAACACTGTCTACTTGTCTTTCTTCGGTATATCAATGCTAGAATACAAAGTGTTCTTTTCAGTCAGCCTGTGGCAACAGTTCATTGCCTTTACAAAACATTTGTTGTCTTGGTGAAAAAGATGGCTTTGCCTCCAGCAGTTGAAGGTTAAATGCCTAGATTTGTTGTTAACCAGGGGCTTGGTTTTTTGTGGACGCAGATGAGGATCATTAAAGAAACCCTCAAAATGTTTATGCATAGGATGCTTGAAATTCCTAGGGAAACTTGACAAGTTTGACATTGTTCATATACAGAACCTCAATGCAATGAGACATTAGAGAGGATCTAGTTGCCCAAGTGGGAAATGTATCACCACTGTCTGTGAGGAGCTGTGGACACTCACAGTGAATTAAGGACACATCTTAAATCTGTGGTTCTAAGTTCTGTTTTGCTTATTAGAATGTCTTAGTAGTATGCATTAATTATACGTAATAATGGAATTAATTCTGGCATTTTATGTATGTGCAAAGTATAGTTGAACATATTTCATTTACTCTGACCATTAGCATAGTTTTGCTAGTAACTACTTTATAAAAGAAAATAACAAGTAACTGACCTTTTCCTTTCATAGCTTTCACTTTTTCTTTCCACTAGAATAGTGTTACCTGACAGGGATGGTTTGTTGTTCACAGGAGGACGGTTTTTTGGAGGTTTGGGTTCTTGTTATGTATATTGTCGTCATTTATAATTGGAAGACTGCTTTTTGTGACTATCCCTACTTTTATTTTTTTTTCTTACAATACCAATGAGAAGGAATTAAATATCCATGATAACATTTGTTTTAGTTCCTATTGAAATATTCAAATTGTAATGGTTAGCTTTGTTACCCTAGAGTCTCAATTCGCTTGGTCTGTGGGGGACTGCTTAACTTAATTGCTATGGAAAGTCTCAGTTCACTGTGAGCAGCACCATTCCCTAAGCAGGAGATAGTGAACTGTATGAGAAGAGCAATAAAACATATATTTCCTAGTATATGCAAACTATACTTGTTATATGAGAACTCTGTAATTTAAGAAAAATATATTAGGAATTTCTCAGGTCCCATCATTTTATTTATTTTTACATTTTGATTCTTGACATTGGGAAGTTTTTACCCAAGGCCTTTTTTAACTACTTAGACAACAACTTAATATATAGTTTTCAATGTCTTAAAAATTAGTCGTGTCCTGACCATGTCTTCCCATCAGGCACGATGACACAGGAGTGAGCAAGGGACCCATCTCATGATCTGCTAGTGGTGGGTATAGCATTCTTTCCTTTCTTCCACTTCTACATACTGCTACTCTCTTATTGGATAAAATGGCAGGACAGTTTGTTATATTATTTTGTTCTTTTAAAATGTCTTTTATTTAACAGATACACAGGGAAATAAAGTGGAAATGATGTAATAAATTTTAGAGCATAAGAAAGTCTAGCAGACACAGGAGTCTTTTACTTTTCAACATTTTGCCTCTTGAACCATCATGCTGTAGTTTGTGAACATGCAACAGGGAGTTGGGAGTGTTTCTTAACAGGCTAGAAAGGGAACTCTGTGTGTACCCTTGGACAAATGGCCTGCACCTCCATTTTTATCTGGCTCATGAATTAGATCTACAGAGTGATTATTAACTTGAGTTATAGTTCAGTTATATAAATAATCCAATAAATTTTATTTGATAACTTAAAATGCTGATTTCTTTAGAATCATAACTTATTTAACTTGCTGATGATTTACACTCTTCTAAGTGCTACATAATGGATGAGATGATTTACAGAGTATCAGTAGAGCTTTCCAGACACACGAGGCTACTACCTAAAAATTAAGCAATGGCTTTATAGAAGAAAATGTTTACTTATGAAAGTGGACACTGATTTGACTTACTTCTTAACCTTTATTGGATGTGAGGTTTGGGGGATATTTGATCAAATTTGAATTTCTTAGTTCAACAATCGTGAAGGTAAAGCATGATTTTAGTTAATGAAATACGTGCCTCTGAAAGCACATAAATGTCTCAGGAAGTGTGCAACACTCGGTGTGCTGTATGTTTTGCTAGAGGGTAGCATGCATGCTCTGAATCCCTTTACCCCTAGGAGCAAGAGAATCCAACAATTTCAGCACCATGTACCGCTTGGTACCAAGATCACAGGATCTCAGTGTGTATGACTCTGCACATGGACTAAGGGTTTATCTAGTAGACTCCTTAAGACGAGTCATCGTTAGCCTAGTTACTGTGTCTGTTTGGCATGTTTTTTTTTTTTTTTTTTTTTTTTTTGGTTTTTCGAGACAAGTTTTAGTGAGGTGAAGTGGAAATTTCTGGTTT
>NC_034610.1:52509882-52517979 GCF_900095145.1 Mus pahari | reverse complement strand
CTAGGAGCAAGAGAATCCAACAATTTCAGCACCATGTACCGCTTGGTACCAAGATCACAGGATCTCAGTGTGTATGACTCTGCACATGGACTAAGTGTTTGTCTAGTAGACTCCTTAAGACGAGACATCGTTAGCCTAGTTACTGTGTGTGTGTGTGTGTTTTTTTTTTTTTTTTTTTTTTTCTCCACATTTGGTGTAATAAGTTTTAGTGAGGTGAAGTGGAAATTTCTGGTTTCTTTGGAGACTCAGTTATGTCAGATGATGTTTTCCTGGAAATTGTCTTATGAGAGGATGCTTTTGTTGAAACAGACATGTGGGAGGATGGTTTGTGTGTGTGTGTGTGTGTGTGTGTGTGGTAGCAGCCTGGGAAAGGGGCATGTGAAGTTTACCTAGAGAGGATGCATGAGAGAACACATAATGTTTGGAAAGGGTGTAAATATAACTCAATAGACAATGGACAATGGTACGTCTTACCATCCTTTGCTGGTCATAACTGGGTTTTACTGTAACGGTCGTCACTGATTTCACTGAATGGTATTGGTATGCCTTGCCATTCTCTGCTGGCTATTGTTTGTAGTTGACTTCAGGGAAACGCACCAAAAAATTTCTGGTTTAGTTCCAACAGCTTCTTGCTGCTTGCCTGAGCCTCAGAGGATTTTTGTTTGTTTGTTTGTTTTTTGTTTTTGATTTTGTTTCTTTTTGGATTGGCCTGCTGTTATTGATTTGTAAATGGTGTTTGTGAATGGATTGAGCAGTGCTGCTGATTCATATGAACTGAACTGCTGATATCCAAAAACACAGATTGGATTTGCTCCAAAGAACTATTTGTAATCAGGTCTACATCATCCTTTGCTCTACTAACCTTTCCTTTCCACTACCTCTGGTGGGTGTTGGGCTAGAGGGATATTATTATATAAGAATTAGTTGAACTCATTTTACATGGGTACACAAAATATCCTAGAATCTTTATAATTAAGAATAATAGTGTTTTTGATTGAGTCTCTTTCTGGACTTTCTTATTTTTCCTCAATTATTTATCTATTTTTTGCTTACTTATCATTATAACATTTTAAAACTTATAATAATTTCTGATACTTAATGATACATGGACTACCATTTTTAATTTTCTCTTTAATATTTCCCTAGTTCTATTGAGTTCTTGTATTGCTATGTTCATTTTAGAGTATATTCTACTTTGTACCATATAATGAGATGGAATTTGGAGAAATTCTACAGATTTGGTGGAGAATTGATGTTTTCTCAATACTAGGTTTTCCTATCACAATTTGAAGCAATGTCTCTAATCGCCATAGTGTCAGAATAACAGGGAATTAGGCAATGATAACTCTGACAGTCATTGTCTTATTTACAATTGCCTTTTATACCATTGTTAAGTTTTATGTATATTTTGAATTTCTATTCTACATCTCAAAGTCTAACCTTGGGATTTTGATGGTGTTGAATCCAAATAGTGTTTAGTGTCATGATGATTTTCATAATATTAATCCTTCAGATTCATGAGCATGGGTGGTCTTTGTCTTCTATTTTTCTTCTATATCTTAAGGTTTTCAATGTAAAAATCTTTAGTTTTTTTCTTTTCTTTATTTTTGGGGGGTTGGTTTATTTGCAGGAATTATATTTTTGTTGTTGTTCCCTTATTGTGCTATGTTACCATCCCTAGTTTCTCGTGACATTTATGATGAAAATTTGGATTTTACCATTTTTTCCTATATATATTGAAATGATCTTATGATCATCTCCAGTAAATTTCCCAATTTAGTAGAATATAGATTTTTAAGGTATATCTCCAGAATTTTGTGAATTTCATTGTTAAACCCTTAAACCCTTCAACCCAAATTTTATCTTGCCCATATCATGTGTAGGGATAAAGATGGAACAGAGACTGTGGGCACAGTCAACCAATGAGTGCCTCAACTTGAAACACATCCTATGTGAGAAATACAACCTGGCACTATTAATGATGCTCTGCTATGCATGCAGACAGGAACCTATTATAATTGTCTCCTGAGAGGCTTCATCAAGCAGCAGATATAGGCAGATGCAGAAACCCACAGCCAAACATCAGTGAGAGCTTGAGGAGGAGTCATGGATAGAAGTGGGCTTGCAGGAGGCGTCAAGGAGACTTCAAGAAAATCTACTAGTCTGGGACCATGGGGGTTCACAGAGACTGAGCTACCAACCAAAGAGAATGCAGGGACTGGACCTAGTCCTATTGGAACTAGATGTTCTGGAGTGGGGTGGTACCCAAGGGGAGGCCCCCTTCTCTCAGGAGAAGGGAAGAGGTAATGGGGGGATTTGTAAGGGTGGGACTGGGAAGAAAGATGATGTAAAGTAAATAAAAAACAAATTATTGAGGAAAATAATTTTCTTTTTCGTGCAATATATTCTGATTACAGTTTCTCTTCCCTCTACTCCTCTCTGTTCCTCCTCATTTCATCTCTCACCCAATCCTTTCTGTGTCTTCTTAGAAAAGAGTGGACTTCTAAGAGATATCAATAGAACTCAACAAAATAAAGCAGCGGTTCCCAACTTTCCTAATGTTATGTCTCTTCAATACAGTTTGTCAACTTTAAGACAGTTGTGATGACCCCAACCATAAAATTATTTTTCTACTACTTCACAACATAACAGTTTGCCACTGTTATGTATCATAATGTAAATATCCACATTTCCAAATGGACTTAGGCAACTCCTATAAAAGGGTCATTAGGCCGCCAAATTGAGAACCAGTGAGATAAAATATAAGATAAAGCAAAAAACGATCATGTCAATGTTGGACAAAATAAGCAACAGAGGGAAAGAGCCCAAGAGTAAAAAGCATCCTAAACCCACTCATTCACACCCTCAGGCATCTCATAAAAACACTAAACTGAAGCCAAAGTATACAGAGGGCCTGGCGCAGAACCATGTAGGCCTTTCCCATTCTGCCTCGTCTCTGTGAGTTCATATGAGCTTTGCTTTGTTGATTTAGAGGGCCTTGTGTTCTTGGTGTCCTCCATTCCCACTGGCTTTTACAGATTTTCTGCCTTGTGCCCTTCCCCCAGCCTTGAATAGGCTAAACAAACCACTGCAGGTTTTACAACCTGGCTGGAATCTATTACTGGCCTTGCCAAATTTGCATTTCCTCCGGAGCCTTGAGGAGTTGACTGCCTGCTGAGCTTGTTTTGCATCAGAATCCAGCTGAAACAAAGGGACAGGTCTTTGGATTTTTCATATATATATATATATATATATATATATATATATATATATATATGTGTGTGTGTGTGTGTGTGTGTGTGAAGGGGGGGAAGCAAATGAGGTATGCTATCTTTGGTGGAGCTCCACAGAAAATGGAAGAAATTACGGTATCCTGCATGATAAGCAACATACAGCATTAATGTTAGCGCTATAAATTTCATCTTTTGAAGGCCGTTGATTTCAAGAGGTTCAAAAAGGATACAGGGTAGACTGAGTCAGCATCAGTCCAATGCTGATATCATCTAGAGGTGACAGTGTGTTGGGACAGGGAATTCTATACAGGCAATTACCTGCAATCAAGTACTACATCAGGCAAATGTATTCATCCACAGCCAAAAGCTGGTTCAGGCAAGAGGAGTAGGGTATAAAATACAGTAAAATAAGATAAAAGAGTAAAAAGCACAACACAACCACCACCACCACCACCACCCCTACAACAACCAGATGTTAGGAAAACTCTTTGCTCAAGTATATTGTGCTGTGCATGGTTCTCAGAAGTAGGAGTGGCAAACATACATATGACAAGAGAAAAAGAGAGAGAGAAAAGGTTTGAGAAAAGCCATTGTCCCCTGTTTGGGATGTGTTAGCAAAGAAGGAGGAAAATGGATTTCAGAGCTCTCCTAGGGACAGGAGGAGGTCAGGAGAAGTTGTGCTTTCTCTCTGGTTCTTACTGGAGACATCCTTAGTTCTGGTTACATCAAGTTCTCTTCCATCTCTGTTTGTTGTCTGTCTTTGGGGCACCGATCTGTCTATGTGTCAATTTATATCTGTTTTTGTTTCAGTGTTTGAATGACTGTTGCTCTATGTGTCATGCTGAAAAGAAAAAAAATAGTTAAAAGTTTATCTGCTAGCTATCCATCTCTTGACTTAGCTTAAAAGGCAGTCTCAGTTTTCACAGCAGAAACTAATAAGTTGCCCACACCCTTAGCTAGGAGTCAAGCAGAGCAGGAAAAGCCCTGCCAGGAGCTGAAAAGCTGCTTTTAAAGGAACCAACATTGTCTCACAATCTAGGGTGAGTAGGCTGATGGTTGGTTTTCCAAGAAAAATCTCTGCAATTGTGATTACTGGGCTCAGCAAGTGACAAGGTGCTTTTTCTCTTGAAATTATGGCTAGAAAAGGTAAAATTTTTGTTTGGTCTAAATATATAAGATTTGTGTAGTCGCTTCATTTTTTTTTTTTTATTTCTGATTGGTTTTAAAGGTATAAATATGTTTCACGCATCTTGGTTATAGAATATTGGCTTATAAGTTATTGGATATGATTAAAAAATTGTAAGATTAGTACCATGAAAGTTAGCTTAAAACTGGTAACTCAGGGTTGGAGTCATTTTAAACAACACATGGTGTTAGCACCAGGATACTCCAAGCCCTGGCCTAACCATGTGAACTTTGACCTGTGTTGCCAGGACAGCGACCCTCAATCCCACAACCCACTTGGCTCAGTTCCCACCCTCACTGGTGTGACGTCATTTTCCATATAAATTAGGGGATCACCCCCTCCTCGTTCTCTTCCTCTTCTTCTCCTCTCTTCTCTTTCTCTCTCTCCTCTTCTCTATCCTTCTACCCACTTACTTCCCCTCCCTCACCCCATTCCCACATAATAAACCTCTCCCGCGTGGAACCACCACCTTGGCCGGGTCTGCTGTATGATTTATCCGCTCAAAATATAAAACATGGCATGAACCAACCCAGGAAAACAGTCTCTAAAGATACTTCTAAATGGGAATAATATTTTAATAATAATAATGTAATTCTTACCCTAGAAACTAGACTTACAAGGGATACGATTTAGAACAATGTCTCTTTAATGAGATATTAGAGGCTGCACCATCGTGTGCAGGAATAGGTGACCAAAAACTTTGTAACATGAAAGTAATGCTTTTGGTATTGATTTTAAAGAGAATGAATTGTTTAAAATTGGGTTTGGCTTTCCAAAGAGATGGTTATGCTCTAATATTGAAAGAGAAACTTAAAATTTATAGGTAAACTGCCACTGTTCCATTGGTTGCAGTTTGCAGTTCAGTCACAGGTTCATGATTTTTAACTCACCCATATATTTGTAATTAAGAAAAAAAATCAAGCAAGTGGAGGCTGCTGCTTTGTAGGGGACTTCAGTACAAGTAATGCTTTCACAGTGCCGACATGATAAGGAATGTTTTAAGTATGGGAACATAAATCATTTTAGGGAAGACTGTCCAAAAACTGGAGGCATAGACAGACAGTGGAATCGCTCCTCTGGAATCTGTCCTAACTGCAGGAGGGGTAATCATTGGGCCAGGCCTTGGGCAATAGGCTCAGATTAAGAAATATTTATATTTGATTTCATGCAAAGCTCAGAGTGGCCCCAGTGAGGTTTATGTAGCATTGATTTTGTTTTGCAAACCCTGCCTAGGGAAGGTTTTTGGGCCCTAGCCTTGCTTCCAGGGACCTGGGAATTGCTCTTAGGCCAAAAGAGCATTATTCAAGAGATCTATCAAGGTGTTGTCCAAAACAAAGTTCAAATTTAAGATTTATGAAAGGTTAATGAGGCTATGGAACTTGTAAGGCATTACAATCTGGCCTGCCTACTCCATATAGAATTGTTAGGGATTTGGAGAATTTTTCTTTATTCCTTTGTATCCTGAAGATTGTAAAGGGTTTGCTTTTAGTGAGCTTGTGATTTTAAAGAGCCCATGAAGTGATATCATTGGAGAGTTTTGCCTCAAGGAATGGCTAATAACTTTACATTATGTGAAAAAATTTTTGTCTCTGCTTCAATACAAGAAGTTAGGACTTTGAATCTTTCAGTGCATATTATTCATTATATGGAGGGTACTTTATTTGCTGATTTCACTGAAGGAGTTTTACTACAAGGCTTTGCTCTTATACACTGGGCTTTAAAATTCTGGAGTAGTTGTTCCTCTAGAAAAGATTCAAAGGCAATATCTTTTTCAGTATTTGGAGCCCAGTTATATCCTAGAAAAATTGTGACACAGAAAATTCAAGAAACAAAAAATGATTTTCTTACTTCAAATTATTTTCAAAAGCTTCCAGAAGATGTTAATTGGCTAAGACCTCCCCTTAAGCTCACCACAGGAGGACTTAAGCCTTTGTTTAATAATTTCAAGGTAATGCAAATTAATTGGTGAGGGATGAATAGTTTTTCAGATAGTAAAGGAAGCTACTGTAATCAATGCTGGCTGTTTATGTTATATGCCTATAGCAATTCTTTAGCAAAGGGGGCATTAACATGGATTGATCTTTCTTCATCTCCAAGTAAAGTTTGAACATCATATTATGAAGCTATTATGGTGTTAATAAAGAATTGTAGGATAGAATCATGAAAGTCTTTTGAAAAGGATGTCTTAAGAACCTGAAGAAACATTTATTCCTGTTTCAAACAGAAATTAAATTGGTTATTGCAGAATACTGATATTTGGTCAAACTCTTTAGGCAAACTTGATAATCATTATCCAAAAGACAGGTTGTTACAATTTACTTCTATAAATGCTTTTTATTTCCTGTAATTTTTGTATATATAGCCAAAAGAAAAAAGGTTACTGTATTTACAGATGCCTTATTTAATGGGAAGACAGTATATGTAATTGGATCAGATGTTCATTCTCTTGAGTTTCCCTCCACTTCAGCATAAATAATTCAATTACACATGCTGTAGCCATTGTTTTTGAAATATTGAAAAATCAACATATAGCTCATGGTTTGCAATTGCTTGAAATTGTTACTTTTTATTTCAATACTGCTAATTCTCAAATTTTATAATTATTTATAAAATACAACTCCAGTTAAGAGAAAGTCCTTTAAAGGGCTGCCTTTGAACATTTAAAAGTTCATACTGGATTGCCTGGACAGACCCCTTAAGGCAATACCTACCACAGCAGATTTGTATACCAGGCAGATTATAGGCCTTACACAGGAACAATTGGCCATACAATTTCATTCTTCAAAGTAGTAATGGCTTGAGAAAATAATTTGGTATTTCTAGAGAATGTGCACATCAAATTGTAAAGACTTGTTCTCAGTGTCCTCAGTTTCTACCTGTACCACATAATGGTATTAATCCTCAAGGACTTATATCTAATCAATTATTGGAAATGGGTGGTACTCATATTCCTGATTTTAGAAAAGTAAAATATGCACATGTGACTCTTGACACCTATTTAGGCTTTCTAGTTGCAACTGTTTTAACAGGAGAAGCAACTAAAAATGCAATGAGTCATTGCCTGCTATGCTTTTCTTTGTTTGGTGTTCCACATCAGATTAAAACAGATAATGGAACTGGATATTACACTCAAGCATTTGAGATGTTTTGTCAACACTTTAGTATTACCCATGCTACTGGGATTCTTACAATTCTCAAGGACAAGGTATTGTGGAACTTTAAATCAATATCATCTTTGAAAATTATAACTCTGTATACCACATTATTTAAATCATGCCTTTTATTTTTAAAATTTTAAAATTTGGATACCAAGGAGCTGTCTGCTGAGTGTCTCTGGCACCCTACGACTAGGCATACTTATACCTAGGTGAAATGGAAGGATCCACTTACTGGCAGATGGCATGATCCTGATCAGGTATTTCATATGGGGAAGAGGGCATGCTTGTGCCTTTTCTGCAGGATGCTGCAGGAGTATGCCAGCTGCCAGAATGATTGATGTGACTGATGCTGGAACAGAGGGGGATGCTGACCTGTGAGCTTTCTGAGTGCCTTGACAATGTTGACAGGAAAGCTGTTTTGGACACATATTGTTGACCCACCTTTCCTTGTCTATATCCCTGATTGGACCAGCTGCCTCAATACAAGCTTTTAGACCTTGTGGGACAGAGAACATGGAGA
>NC_034610.1:52487147-52508052 GCF_900095145.1 Mus pahari | reverse complement strand
AAAAAGTGGGAGTGGGTGGGTAGGGGAGCAGTGAGGGTATGGGGAACTTTCGGGAAAGCATTTGAAATATACATAAAGAAAATATAAAAAAAACATTTAAAAAATTGTGTTGCAATTTTGGTGGGGATTGTACTGAATCTGTAGAATTATTTTGGTAAGATTGCCATTTTCAGTATGTTAATCCTGCCTGTCCATGAGCACGAGGGATCTTTCCATCTTCTGATATATTCTTTACTTTCATTCTTCAGAGGCTTGGAGTTCTTGTCATACAGATATTTCCCCTGCTGGTTAGTTATACCACTATATTTTATATTATTTATGGCTATTGTAAAGGGGGTTGTTTCCCTAATTTCTTTCTCAGCCAGTTTATCATTTGTATAAAGGAGGGCTACTAATTTCTTTTAGTTAATTTTTGTATCTAGCCACTTTGCTGAGGTTGTTTATCAGCTATAGGAGTTCTCTGGTAAAATTTTTGGGATCACTTTTGCGTACTATTATATCATCTGCAAATAGCAATTCTTTGACGAATTTTCCAATTTGTATCCACCTAATTACCTTTATCTGTCTTATTGCTCTGGCTACAACTTCAGGAACTATATCGAATAGATAGGAAAAGAAAGTGAAGCCTTTACTTGTCCCTGATTTTAGTGGAATTGCTTTAAGTTTCTCTCCCTCTAGCTGGATGTTGGTTATCTTTTTGCTGCGTGTTGCCTGTGTTCAGATGTCCATGATCTCTCTAATATTTTTAGCGTGGAGGAGAGCTGGGTTTTTATCAAAGGCCTTTCTCCATCTAATGAGGTGATCAGCGATTTATTTCTTTCACTTTGTTTATATGGTGGATTATGTTGATGGATTTTCATATCTTGAATCATCCCTAGATTCCTGGGATGAGGTAAACTTGATCATGATGGATTATGTTTTTCGTGTGCTCCTGGATTCAGTTTGTGAGTATTTTATTGAGTATTTTTTTGCATTTATGTTCCTAAGAGAAATTGGTTTGAAGTTCTTTGTTGAGTTTTTGTGTGGTTTAGGCAACAGCATAACCGTGATCTCATAGAATGATTTTAGTAGTGTGGAATAGTTTGAGAAGTATTTGTATTAGCAAGAATTGCATGTTAAAACCATCTGACCCTGGTTTTTTTTTTTTTTTTTGGGGGGGGGGTGACTTTTATTGACTGTTCCCATTTCTTTGGGGTTCTAGGTTTTTTTGTTTTTTGGTATTTTTTTTTGGTTTTTCGAGACAGGGTTTCTCCATATAATCCTGGCTGTCCTCGAACTCAGAAATCTGCCTGCCTCTGCCTCCCGAGGGCTGGGATTAAAGGCATGTGCCACCATGCCCGGTGGTTCTAGGGCTTTTAAAATAGTGTGTCTGATTTTTGATTTAACTTTAGTAAGTGGTATCTGCCTATAAAATTGTCCATTTCATTAAGATTTTCCAATTTTATGGAGTACAGGCTTTTGAAGTAAGACTAAATGATTCTTTGAATTTTCTCAGAATCTGTTGTTATGTCTCTATTTCCAGTTCTGATTTTATTTATTTGGATACTGTCTCTTGACCTTGTGGTTACGTTGTCTAAGGGTTTATCTATCTTGTTGATTTTTCTCAACGAGCCAGGTCTTTGTTTCATTGAGTCTTTAGATGGTTTTCTTTGTTTCTAACCAATTGATTTCAGCCCTGATTTATTTTTTTTATATTATTGCCTACCTTCTACTCCTCTTTTATATGAGAGCTTTCACTTGGTAGTTTTAAATTGCTGATATGAGAAATTTCTAATTTCTTTACTGTGGCAGTGTTATGAACTTTCCTCTTACCAATGCTTTCATTGTGTCCTGTAAATTTGGGTATGTTGTGAATCATTTTCTTTCTTTTTTTTTTTTTTAAAGATTTATTTATTTATTTATTATATGTAAGTACACTGTANCTGTCTTCAGACACTCCAGAAGAGGGAGTCAGATCTTGTTATGGATGGTTATGAGCCACCATGTGGTTGCTGGGATTTGAACTCCAGACCTTTGGAAGAGCAGTCAGGTGCTCTTACCCACTGAGCCATCTCACCAGCCCGTGAATCATTTTCATTGAATTCTATAAAGTCTTTAATTTCTTTCTTTCTTTCTTCGCTGGCACGGAGATCATTGAGGAGAGACTTTAGCTTCCAAGAGTGTGTAGTCTTTACAGTACTTCTGTTGCTGTTGAAGTCTGGCTGTAATCCAAGATGATCTGATAAGATACAAGGCATTATTTCAATTGTCTTGTATCTGTTGAGGCTTACTTTGTGAATGACTATATGATCAATTTTAGAGAAGATTCCATGAAGTTCTGAGAATAAGGTGTGTTCTTTTGTGTTTGAGTGAAATATTCTATAGATGTCTGTTATTTCCATTTGATTGCTATCTACTTCCATTTCCACTAATGTCTATTAGTTTCATTATTTCTCTGTTTAGTTTTTGTCTGGATGTCCTATCAATTGGTGTGAATGGGGTGCTGAAGTCTCCCACTGTTAATGTATGGGCATTGATGTGTGATTTAAGCTTAGGAATGCTGCTTTAACAAATGTGGGTGCCCTTGTGTTTGGCGCATAAATGTTCAGAATTGAGATATCATTTTGGTAGATTTTTCACTTAATGAGTACGAAGTGTACTTCCATGTCTCTTTTGATTAACTTTGGTTTAAAGTAGAAACAACCCACATATCCCTTGACAGATGAATAGATACAGAAAATGTGGTACGTTTTCATGGTGGAGTACTACTCAGACATTAAAAACAATGACTTCATGAAATCTACAGGCAAATGGATGGAACTAGAAAATATCATATTGAGTGAGATAATATAGTCACAAAAGACCATACATGGTATGTACTCACTGATAAGTGGATATTAGGAAAAAAGTTGAGAATATTCATGATACAACTTACAGACCATATGAAACCCACGAAGAAGGAAGACCAAAGTATGGATGCTTCAGTCCTACTTAGGAGGGGGATAAAATAATCATGGAAGTTAGAGGGTTGGAGGTACTTAGGAGGAAGAGAGGAGGGGGAGAGGAAACAAAGGGGGGCATGATCAGGTATGGGAGGAGATGGAGGGTGATGCACAGAGAGTCATGAAATTGAACAGAGGTGTGTAGCAATGGGGGGATAGAGAACTGGGAGGAGTAGTCAACAGAATGTCCCAGATGCCAGGAAAGCAAGAGGCTCCCAGGACCCAACAGGGATGACCTTAGCTGAAATATCCAACAAAGGGGAGAGAGAACCTGTTGAGACCATATCCAGAAGTTAGGCACTATTCCCAGTTGAGGGATGAGGCCACCCATCCTCAAAATTTTAACCCAGAATTTCTCCTGTCTAAAGGAAATACTGGGACAAAGAGTGGAGCAGAGATGGAAGGAAAGTCCATGCAGAGACTGCCCCACTTGGGAATCCATCCCATATGCAGCCTCCAAAAGTAGTCACTATTGCTGATGCCAAGAAGTGCTTGCTGACAGGAGTCTGGTATGGATGTTTCCTGAGAGGCTCTGTCAGAGATGTACCAATACAGGAGTGTATTCTTGTAGCCAACAATCAGACTGAGCAGAGGGACCACAATGGAGGAGTTAGGGGAAGGACTGAAGGAGCTGAAGGGGTTTGCAACCCCATAGGAAGAACCACAATATCAACCAACCAGACTCCCAAAGCTCCCAGGGACTAAATCGCTAATACACATGGAGGGACCCATGTTTCAGGCTGCATATGTAGCAGAAGACGGCCTTATCTGGCATCAATGGGTGGGGAGGACCTTGGTCCTGTGAAAGCTTGATGCCCCAGCCTATCAGAATGCCAAGTGAGGTGGGAGCGGGTGGGTCAGTGGGGGAGTACCCTCATAGGAATAGGGTGTAGATGGTGTGGGATAGGGTGTTTTTAGAGGGGAAACTGGAAAGGGGGATAACATTTGAAATGTAAATAAATAAAATAACTAACTAAAATTTAAAAAACTAAAATCAACAACAACAACAATAATAGCAACAACAAAGAACTATTTTATGAAATATTAGGATGGCTACTTCAGCTTGATTCTTTGGTCCATTTGCTTGAAAAACTTTTTTTCCAGCTCTTTACTCTGAGATAATGTATATCTTTTTGGCTGAGGTCTATCTTATATGCATGAGAATGATGAATCCTGTTTTTTCATCCATTCTGTTAACCTGTGTCTTTTTATTGGGGAATAAAGTCCATTGATATTGAGAGATATCAATTGCTAGTGACTTATTTCCTGTTATTGATGTTGGTAGTGTTAATGCTTGTGTGTGTGTGTGTGTGTGTGTGTGTGTGNGAGAGAGAGAGAGAGAGAGAGAGAGAGAGAGAGAGAGATTGTGTGTGATTCCTTGTTTTTGCTTGTATGGAATAACTTATTTCCTGTGTTTTCTTCAATGTAGTTTTTTTTCTTGGGTTGAAGCTTTCCTTTTAGTATTTTCTGTAGGGCTGAATTTGTGGATAGATATTGTTTAAATTTGCTTTTGTTTTGAAATACCTTATTTTATCCCTTTATGGTGATTGATAGTTTTGCTGAGTATAGTAGTCTAGGTTAATACCTATGGTTTTCTAGAGGTTGCAGGATATCTGTCCAGGCCCTTCTAGCTTTTAGAGTCTCTGTTGAGACATTGGGTATGATGCTTATAGGTATGTTACCTAGCCATTTTCTCTTACTTCTTTTAATATTCTTTGTTTGTTCTGTAGATTTTTATGTTCTGATTATAATGTGCTAGGTGGATTTTCCTCTCTTGTCCAGTCTAGTTGGGGCTCTATAAGCTTCTTATTTGTTTATAGGCATCTCTTTCTTTAGGTTGAGAACTATTTTTGTTATGATTTTGTTGAAAATATTTTCTCAGCCTTGGAGCTGGGACACGTCACCTTCTTCTATTCCTAATATTCTTAAGTTAGGTCTTTTCATCCAGATTTCTTACATGTTTTGTGTCAGGAATTTTTTAGATTTAACATTTTCATTAACTGACGTATCAATTTCTCCTATTGTTTTTTCTATTCCTGAGATGTTCTCTTCCATCTCCAGTATTCTGTTGGTGATGCTTACATCTATTGTTCCTGTTCTTTTGCCTGAATTTTAGATCTCCAGGATTTCCTCAGTTTGTTTTTCCTTTATTGTTTCTATTTCCATTTTCAAGTCTTGCACAGTTGTATTTATTTCCTTCACCTGCTTAGTTGCATCTTCCTATACGTCTTTAAGGGATGTAGTTAGTTCTTCTTTAAAGGGACCTATTATCTCTATAAGACTGATTTAATGTCATTTTCTTGGACCTCAGTGAGTTAAGATATCCAGGATTTGCTTTGAATGGTAGCTGTGCTATAAATGTTTCATGTTGCCCTGGCTTTTGTTGATTGTGTTCTTTTGAGGGCCTTTAGCCATCTGGATGGCTTTGGTCCCCAGGTTTTCCTGTTGTAGTAGATAATGGTAGGGGGTTGACCTTGATGATACTTTTGTGGCAGGCCTCTGATGGGTATCCTTGGGCTTTATGACTCCATATCTGCAAGTCTGTGTGGTTCAGTAGCCACAGATCCAGGGCAGATAGGTAGAGAGGTGGCAAGAGAATGGCGGTCTGCTCAGAGGACCCAGAGAGTAGGAAAGATGGGTGGGGGAAGGGAATCTTAGCTTTATGGCTCATAGCAAGCTATCAGCTCTGATGAAGGTGTGAGAAGAGGTGGGAAAGAATGGAGGTCCCATTGGGATAGCAGGTTGCTTCCCAACTTCTATCTGGGAATTTAAATTATGGATTTCAACTAGCACTATGCTAGTTCAGCAAGTGCTTTATTTACTAAGCCATTGCTGAAGCCAAATTTCTATTTCCTTATAAATTATGTAATGTAGCAACCAAGGTTATATTTAATTTAATTTTTCTCCCTTCATTCTTCATGACTATTCCATTTAGTAAATTAACTTATTTTTCTTGGTTTTCAGATTTACACTTTTAAATGTCCCATGATTTCTCGCTTAACACGTTAGATTCAGTTGCCAAAGTGGGGGAAATTTGTTTTACCAAATTGCTTTTTAGAAAAAGCGAATCTTCTGAGAACAGGGCTAGAAGAAAGTAACTCAAAACCTATGGAAATTACATGGCTAATGAAAAAATAATTAGTTCCTGATGAAATAACTTAGAACAGAGGCAAGCAGCTAAAGGGCACCTAACACTGTCACAGTGAAAATTTAAATACACAAAATAGTAACATTAGAAACATCATCAAAACTTTAATTCCTGTCTTTTAGGTACTGAGAGCATCTGGCTGTAATGGAGAGCGTATCTGTGTGCTGTTACTCTTTGTTTATGAAAGAGGCTGTGGCTACACTCTGGGTACAGATGCTCATTCTTAGCTTGTTCCATCTGCCTGTGGGCGCCTAGAAGTAGGTTGTTGGAGAGGTTTTTATTCTTCTACAGAATTCCTTTTTACAGTCTTATAATTCTCTTCATTGTATAAAAGTGACAATCTATGTGATTTCTATACATCTTGTGCCATTCCTATAACTGAAGTTTTATGGAAGGAAAACTTAGAGGAACCTCGAGAGTATAGGAATTCCACAAAAAGACTAATAACAATTGAGGGCTCCCAGAGACTGAAACACCAGCAAAGAGGATACAAGCACTGGACCTAGGCACCCAGAACATATATACCAGATGTACAGCATGGTCTTCATGCAAGTACCCCAACAATTGGAGCACAGGCTTACCCTGACTCTATTCTCTGCCTGTAGATCCTGCTCCCCTAAGTGTGCTTCTTTGTCTGGCCACAGTGGGAGAGGATATTTCTAGTCCTGTAGTGACTTGAGGTGTCAGGGTGGACTGATTTCTTAGGAAGGCTCTCAACCTTCTCAGGGGTGAAAGGGAGGTGGGAGAGGGAGGAGCCCTGTGAGGGAGAGATTTGGAGGAGCAGTTGGTGCTATGATCAGGTTTACATAAGTGAATAAATGAATTAATTAATGGAAAAAACCTATCAATTATCTATGGAAGAACATGTCTTAGAACTGTGCACTGTGGCAGTATAATGACATGTATGTTATTACTGCTTCAGTTATCAACTTTAAGTATTATTTTGACCTTCTTTTATTAATCAAACACATAAAAGGAAAGAAGCCAACTTCACAAATCTATTATGTCCCATTCCCTTAACAATGTGCCCCTTAATGCCACTAGTACTGTTACTATGTTATACAGCTTTAATTTTCATTCATTCTGTTATTCAACTTACAGTTACTTTTTCTATGTAGTGTTTGTGGCTGACTGAATTCTATTTTCCTGTATATTCTTTATTAGGAAATTACAAAACCTGTAATTTTTGTATTCTTATATATGAAAACATTTGCATTTATATTTGAATAATAGCATATGCATAAAATTTCTGAGTCATATTTCTTAATACTTGTAATTCCACTGCTTTTATCTTGTTTTTTTGTTGTAAGTGTGAGGCTAGCTAATTGTGATTCAAGTTGTCACAAATTAAATTTGGCAACCTATCATGGTCTATGTCCTAGAATATGTATTTTTGTTGATGGCCAGGCATTTAATGTTTTATCTTTAAAACTCCATATTTTCATAGACTATGTTTAATATTCAATCTATCTGCCTTTCATTTCAATATAAAGACATAACTTGTTCTTCTGTGCAAGATTCTTGGGTAGAATACATTTTTATTCCCCATTGTTTTTGGGTCTCATCCCTGCTTGAAACCCTAAGCCATAGCCAGCTTTTCTTCCTCATTTTGTTTTCCCCGTGGGGTTTTCTGACATATTATGAGGAAAGTAGCCAGTGCTTTCAGTCTGGGAACTTCACCAGCATTAATCCCTTCAGTCCCTGAATGGATTTTCTTTTCCCACCCCAGAACTTGTTCACTTTGTTTTTGCTGCTGGTTTTCTATTATTCTTTTGAAGGACGGGGCTTTGGTATGTCTACTAGACTGACCTAAAGCTTGTTTTACCCCTGCTCTGTCTCTGGAATGCTGGGATCATCAGCATGAACTTCTAGGCTCAGAGCTGGATTTACGATGTTGTCCATAGCTCCTGCATGGGGTGGAAACCATCTTCAGTGACTACTGTGAGCCTTCTCCAAATTGTCCTGAAATGAAGGCTTGTCTTCATCTCCTGCTTTATTTCTACATAAAAACATAAGAACTTGGTGAAGTAAATGCTGTACATTAATTATATTGCAACAAAGTACTATGAATTTTGCCTCTAGTACATAATTTTATTTATTTATTTTGGCTTTTTACCTGCTCATGGTCAACCTCTTTAATTATAGAAAACTATAAACGATACTAAAATATTTTTTGTGACTCTGCCTTATGTAGTACCCAACCTGTGATAAAAGACATAAAAACTGGCAGATTTCATTTATTTCACTGAGAAAACTAGTTTCAACTTGTCTAAACCTTCTGTAAAAGACATCACCAATTACATATAAATATTGTCTATGTTCTTCAGTTAATTCTGAAAAATTCCATAGTTCATATGGAAAATTTGAAACTAGTATCAAATTATATAGAACATGCAACTAGGTATTGATTGTGTATTTATATAAGGGGAGATCAGATGCAGCGTGCTTAAATCTGATTCTGCACCCATTAGGTATTTTTCTGAGATCGTTTCATAAGGAAATAACCAACCAAGCAAGCATGTACAATTTTTACCCCCAAGGAACCAGAATAAGTGAGCTTTACCTAGTAATCAAGTGTTCATATTTTTTTCTCAAACAAGAGCTTTCCCCCAGGCAATGTTTATTCAATGCAATAGCCAAAAAGGTGAGAAAAATGTCCTTGCCAGTTTGCCTTAAGCATATGGAAGCAGCAGTAGCAGACATGATTATGCTGGCCCTTTCATTGTGGAAATCCATGCTGGGGCACAGAGAACATCAAAGGGTCAATGGGATAGGAGAGGTTTTGTGTCCCAACTTGTCTTATTCTCTTTGTTTTAGCTGATCCCATCTGTCTCCAAGAACCCACTGTAGCTCCCTCTATTGTTAGTATTGTTCACAGGTCACCTAAGAAAAGATTAAGCTTGTGGCTTCTTTTTCACATGTTCAGTCTAGTGTTAAAATGAAGTTAGATGGAGGAATTACATGTTAGTGTGTTATTGCACAGTAGTATGACTATAGATAATATTTCAGAAATGTAGAAGAATAGCACTTTAGAATGTTTTTACCACAGAAAAAATAATAAATGCTTGTGGATATATAAATCCAAGCATTTATCATTTTGGATATCTATGTATAAATTTTTATAAGATTTCATAGATCATAATTTTGGAGCAGGTATTACATTATATAAAGCATGCAACTAGATGTTAAACATATGTTTACATAAAGGGAAAATAGAAGACAACAAATGCAGACTCCAGATCTGGTACCACGATCATTAGGTGATTTTTGTGAGTGCACACACACACACACACACACACACACACATCCTCAACATTTTTGAAATAATTTTGAAACATTTTTACCACAGAAAAATGATAAATGCTTGAGGATATATATATATGATATATATGTATATGTACATGTGATATGCATGTATATGTATTCATATGATATATATCATGTATATACACACATATATAACTTAAACATAGTAAAATATAAACTATTGAAAACATCATGTAGTATGATATATATTTTGTATATATTACTGAATCAGTTAAAAATAAGAATATATGAATAAAAAATTAACAGCAGATAATTAAAATGCTTTCATAAATTATGTTACTCTGTAATCCAGAATAACAAACACATTATTTTAAAATACCAACATTAAAAACATTTTATTTTGAGTTTATCTCCTATAGAGACTTAGGTAGCTAATTATTAACCACAACTGTGCAGGGTGACTGTGAAGGAAGAAATTGCAACAATATGCAGAAGACGCCAATTACAGGGACTGAAGAAAAACAAATCATAGTTACAATTGTTACAGTTAAGCTTCTGCCACAATGACCAGCTTACACTGCTATTAGTGGAAAATGCGTTTTTAAATTTCAAAGAGGTACATACTTTCTGCTTATTTAAATCCCAGGGTTGCAATTTCTGTGTAATCAACAAGAACTACTTCCCACAGTTTGTTATTTATTGTTATTTATTTGTTTAACTCACATTTTGTTTATAATTTTATCATGTGGCAAACATCTGATAGAATTCTCCACACCTGAGCATTTAGGTATTGAATGAGAAATTAGCACATACAGAATCGAGACACAGCCAGTCACTGATTCTCAGCATGCTTTTAGAAGAGAAGGGTTTACACACTTTGGTAGCTCCTCCTGAGGCATACCCATATTCTGAAAGAGGAGATTCCTACTTACAAGTTCTTATGTTAATTAAACTGTGTATGCACACCACCCTTCTTTCTGATTTATTTGCAATCCTTGAATGTACTACAAATATTCTAGTACTTTGGTCACATCCCAAAAGGATTGCAATGGACATTTAAGTTATCTTTCAAAATTAAGCAAAACAAAAGTTAAATTGCTTTTGTGCTTTGAGAACAGCCTAGCTTTGTTCATTATTGTTAATGGGGAAGTACAAGCCATTTGATTGCTCTTTAACCTTTCACTATATTGACAATCTGTTACTGCCTAGTGTCTCTCCCATCCTTCTCAGAGGGTGGTTTGGCATTTTTGAGGTATTTTCAATCTAGGAAGATAAATCTGCTTCTCCATCTGGATTGACCAGAAGAGGCTCCCTTCAGTGCCAATTAACACTTTACTGATGGGGTCACCTCTGCATGGTTGGAGGTGTTTTGCACCTCCAGGGCAACCATAAACTGCCTCCACAATGCCTCCAGATGCTCCAGAACTAGAAACCAATGAATCTTGGATTTACACACCAAGGGATGTCGATGACTTTCCAAACAGGGCCCTTTGAATATTATTTTGTCAGACTCTTTATGGACTTAGAAAGACAGACAAATATTTATGGCACAGTGTAAAGGTAACCAAGGGTTGAAGGAAGGGCATAGGTTCCCTGTTTCTCCAAAGTTTACAGCTATAGACATTTATTCTTGTTACCATTTCTTGACTAGCTGGACTAGAGATTTGTTAAGAACCACAGTTACGGAGACCGGACAGACATATACTGATACGGAAAGCCATCAAGTTCTCAGATCAGGGGAAGAGTCACAAATGACTCACCTATGAAAATATAAAAGTTGGAGCCTGGTCACTGCTACCTTGGGAAGCTGCCTTGGGCATTCTTCTATGGTATTATCCTTGGCTTTTATCTGGGATGTCTGTAGTTATGTGTGTATTGATTCAGTTTAGGTTCGTAGACTTCCTAGGCTTTTCTACACAGGCATCTCATTACATGAAGCAACTCACTTAACTCAGTGTTAGCTGGGAAAGAATCTAAATTAAATATTCTTTAATAGTAGGAATGGGACGGATAACAAGTGAAGGGGAAATTAAAAAAAAAAAAAAAACGCAATGGAGAACACAGTGCAGGCAAGGAGCTCTCTCGGGTGACTGGATAACTAGCTCACTTCACCCTCTGTGTGGACAGTCTGCCTGTGGGACAAAGCTCAGAGACAGAAGAGGGGTAGTCTCAAAGAAAGAAAGAGAGAAAGAAAGAAAGAAAGAAAGAAAGAAAGAAAGAAAGAAAGAAAGAAAGAAAGAAAGAAAGAAAGAAAGAAATTGTGGGATGCATGTGATTAGGGTGGTAGCCAGAGAAATTAAGCCAGAGTCCTGAGAATCCCCTTTTCTCTGTGGTACCTGCAGAGGGAGAGAAAAGACCTAACTGCATATTTCTGCTGGAGTCTATTCCCTGCCAGCTTTGCTTGATTGCTTTCTGGGTTACCTACTGTGGGGGTTCAGCAGCTCGACCTTCCTTTCAGCAGAGCTATATTGTCCTACTCTGAAAAAAAAAAAGAAAGACAGATTAAGAATTTGCAAGGATCCCTCCATCACTGGCCTCTGACAGGAGCTCTTAAGGAGCTGATTTTTCATGGTTCAATTTGTCTGGTGGGGGGGCGGTCAAGACTCTTATCAAAATGTATTCTATACATGTAAAGAAAGATTGGAATTTTTAGAACTATCTAACTTGCACTAAACTTGGTCATCTCCTCTGTCAGTAGGTGGCATTCTTTCTGGGATACCAGACCAGAATTGTTATTCTTTGAGGATTATCTATATTGGGTTCAGGTTTATAGGTCAAGAGTAAATCCTGTGATTTAAGAAGTTTATAATTATTTTGTGGACAGTAAGCTATATTCTGATTGCTTCAAGTGTGAGATATTCTCAGCATTAGCTTGGATGGGTCTTTTCAGTTGCTTAATTTAAATATTTCAATTAAAACCTGTATGTTCACAGAATTGAAAAACTGGTAGCTATTTAATTTCATCAAACTGGGAACAAATAGAAATGATTAAACTCCTCTCCGTCTAATAAACTGCTCTAGAGGGCTCATCTGGATTGCAGAGAAGAGGGCTTAGTTGGATTTTAAAAATTAGTTTTGTTATTTAACAGCTTTATGCATGTAAATAATATAGCCAGGGATCATGTTAAGCACACAAATATACACACATAGGTACATATTTTTAAATACTTCTGATCAGGTTAAGTATTGCTGTCATTCCTATCGCCTCTTTTGATTATAAGTAACTTGAAATTTAGATTTTGTTTTGTTGGTTTTCTTAGCATCCTTAATTTTATCAATGCCAATTATGTAACTTTGAGGTCATCATGGTAAATTTGTGACACTTGTTATTAGCATTTCAAACTTAGATGCTGCACTTAATGCTGCACTTTTCATTCATAAAGAAACTGAGAAAACGGAAATGATGATGTCATGCTACAGATAAAGGGGATTCACAGAGGAACTTTGATGCTCCAGAAGGAAGAAGTGGACCATGACTGTATTCAGCTGAAATTGGTACTGCCTGGCACAGACACCTCCACGACAGAAGTCCTTACTAGTATCCACAGAAAGACCACTGGTGGTTCTCGATGTAATAGGGATCAATAAGTACAATACAATTAACATTTCTGTCTACTAGTCCAGTAGACTGGGTTCACATTTTTCAGTCCACTGTTGCAATCATTCAGTATAGAACACAGACATGCCATTGTTCTGTATACGGTCGCTTCACATTGGAGGGATTCCACTGTACTCTGTTCTATTACAAGATCCTTAAACAAAATATTGTTCATTCAGATCTAGGAACAGTGTCTAATAGGAAGGTCAAATGATGTCCCATATCAGCTTGCTACCTCTCATGCCATTTTTCAACTTTTTGTTCCTCTAGACAATGTATAGAAGCAAGAAGGGAGACTGAAGATGCTCCATACCTTTGAATGACCTTAATTTGTTCTTCCATTAAGTTATTTTCTGATATCCATTCATATTAAATGTACAAAATTCAGTAGATTTTCTGAATGAGCTACTCATTTTTGCCAAATATCATCAACAGATAAGGCTGCCTTTCTTTTCATAGTCTAGCAGGCAAAACTTGAAAGATATTACTGTTTATATGTTGAGATTTTCCAATGACACCTTTTTATATTTTGATTAGATCATTTTAAGTTAAAGTACCAGAACTATTATATGCTTCTACTAACAAATACTTCAGTGAGTTTTTGTGAGGTGGAGAAAAACCAGGTTAATATAGTATTAATTAAAACTAGAATTTTGGCTGGTGGGTAATATATCATATTCAGAAGACAAAATATATTAAGTACACACAGAGACACAAGTATTCCAGATCACCTCTGTAGTGCTAAAGTATCACATTGGAAAACTTTCCAGAAAATAATGTTGCACATACTTGTAATTCATGATCACTTTGTGAGGGGAAAAAAAAAAAAGGAGCTGATGAGTCACTGCCAAGACCAAAGGAAGAATGGGCATAAACTCCAAGTTAGTCATCTGGAACAGACAGCTGGGTTGTGATGCAGAGCAGTGTCGGAGGTGGGGAGGTGCCGCGTATTATGCTGTGATGTTGCCACTGTACAGCAGAGTGTGCTAGCATGTTTAGAATTGAACTATGCAGTGAGCCCAAGTCTGTGTGATAATAGAACAGGGGAAGCAGAGAGCGAGCCAAGGGGCAGAAGGACAAATAAGGAAGCTGGCTGTTGATAGCTTGTGACAATGTGTGCAGGCAGGGCTTTCTGATGTCTTAACTAAACCGGTCTCTGTAGAAAATGATATGAACACAGATAGACGTTTATGTGTAAGTGATGCCATCATCAGAGCCAGAGTTCTGATCACAGTGGAGTTCAAAGAGACTCTAATCTCAGCCTGTTCATTTTTTCCCCTCCTAAGTTCTAGCCCGAAGTGTAGGAAACACAGAGACTCTTATTCATATCAGCTTTTCTTGCTAGACCTGGAAACTGCTAGACAAGGGCTTCTCAGAATTCCTTGACTGAGGGACCAAGTTGTAACAACATGAGCTCAGATAGATAAGAACACTTGGGAAATTAGTATTACACTGCTCTAACGAGGATCTTAGAGATGTCCAGTGTTTTGAGGGATGCACGATGCTGCACCAACCGTTTATAATTAAATCTGGATTTATCAAAATGTTGTTAGAGCTGTCCACGAAAGGAGTAACACTGCTTCTCATGGTTCTGGAACTTCTTTGTCTCCTGAGTAACCCAGGGGTCCATACACTGGTCTTGCATAGATAATACTGAGCAATGTTTTTTTGTTTTGGCCAGTTTTTGTTGTACAATAAACACTGTGTAAAGAGTACCTGGACAATCTGTGTGTCATTATTTAAAATTTCTAGAGATCTTCCACGTGGAATGAGCTGGAATTAGTGGCGGTGGTATCCTACGCTCCTGAGCACAGTATAAGTCATCTGGTACCTCACTGAGAACGGTGAATAAACTGGGAGTCAGGAAGTTTAGTACAGAAAATTCGCACTGATATGTGGCTAAGTTCTCTCCCCTAAAATGAGGGCCATAGATTCAAATCTTTGTGTATTTAAATTACAAGCGAGTATTAAATGTTTATATAACCTAAACTAATTAGTATTAGAAATATCTGTTTTATTTCCTCTTCTCTGTAATTTAGATACACACAGGGGAGGGACCAGCAAGTGTTCTGTTCAATGTAAGCAGTGAGGAGCTACCTCCTGTACTTTCCTTGAACTTTGTAACAGTTAAGCAGGGCTATGTCCATCATGAACTTGTGACTATAGCTCTTTTAGTTTTTTGTCTAGAGTGTAAAACTTGTTTTCTGGCCTAGTCAGCCATCATTGGGAAGAGCGGCCCCTTGGTCTTGAAAACTTTATTTGACCCAGCACAGGGGAAGGCCAGGGCCAAGTAGTGGGAGTGGGTGGGTAGGGGAGCAGGGGCAGGGGGAGGGTATAGGGAACTTTCAGGATAGCATTTGAAATGTAAATAAAGAAAATATCTAATAAAAAAAAGAATGAAATAAAAAAACTCATTTTCTTTTTATTAATTGGTTATTTATTAGCATTTCAAATATCTCCCTTTCCAGTCTCCCCTCCATTACCCCGCCATCCCATCCTCCCTCCCCTTTGCCTCTAAGAAAGTGATCACCCCCCCCCCCTCTAGCATCCCCTATGGTGGAGCAACAAGCCTCCATAGGACTAAACGCCTCCCCTCCCATTATTGCCAAATAAGACCATCTTCTGATGCACAGGTTGCTGGAGCCATAGGTACCTACATGTGTACTCTTTGGTTGGTGGTTTAGTCCCTGGGAGCTCTGGATAGTCAGGTTATTTGATACTGGTTTTCTTCCTATGGGGTTGGAATCCCCTTCAGCTCCTACATTCCTTCCCCTAACTCTTCTAATGTAGTCCCCGGACTCAGTCCGATGGTTGGCTGTGAGTATCTGCATCTGTCTTAGTCAGGTGCTGGCTGAGCCTCTCAGAGAACAGCCATACCAGGCTCCTGTCTGTGAGCCCCTCAGCAATACTGTCGGGGTTTGGTGTCTGCATGTGGGATGGATCCCAAGGTGGAACAGTCTCTGGATGGCTTTTCCTTCAGACTCTGCTTCATTTTTTGACCCTGGGTTTCCTTTAGACAGGAACAATTCTGGGTTAAAAATTTTAAGATGGGTAGGTTGCCCATCCCTTAACCTGGGGACATGGCTATCTACTGGAGGTGGTTACTACAGTTTCTATCTCCCCTCTGTTGGGTATTTCAGCTAACGTCATTCCCTTCAGGTGCTAGGATCCTCTCCCTTCCCTCGTGCCCGGGACTCTCTAGTGGTTCCTATTTATCTTTCCACAGCATAACAGGTGCTTTAATGGGCTATTACTATTGATCAAGTGTGACAATTTGTTATCATTCTAAATTAACAGAGAACGTTCTTACTATAGATCAATAAATTCGCATCAGAGCATATTTCTACATGCTACAGTATTGTAGTGCATTCTTGTGGGAAATATTAAAAAGGACTGGCATACTTCACATGCTACTGCCAGCCACTCTCTGTCCCTGCGTGGTGTGGTCCCTCCAGGCTTCACTCTGCCTGCCAACTTTTTGTTGGGGCTGGAGCTCCTGAGTTCCCTTCACTGCCATGCCAGCCCCATGCAATGACCGTCCGTCCACCCCACTGTCAGCCATGGGTACCAACCAGGTAGAATCAAAACTCTAGAAACTTATAATTAACCAAACAGATTTATGTACCAATAAATTCTCAGTTCACAAAGATTCTAATACAATAATTTCAGAACCAATTAACAATGTTAAAAGCTGCTCACCTAAATTAGACAAATTATCCCAATTATTCTAATCTTTATGATATCATAACTACCTGTGGCTAAGGTTCTTTTCCTGTCCATCAGCCTCCATCTTGGTCTTCCTTCTCTCCTGAGATGCTCTCTGTCTCTCCAACTCTTAGCTCTACATCCCTTTTCCCTATCCAATCACAGGCCTTCGGCTGCCCTAATATTTTAGTATGATTGGACAGGGAAAATCCTGTCACAGGACATTTGTAGAGATCTTCAGTAAGACTTCTCTATTCCAACTATTCAATTTTCAGCCTTGCTCTAGTTATTCAGGGCAACTCTGGGGTTTTGTCTTTGGTAATGTTCTCTCAATCAGACTATATGTAGATTTATTTATACATGTTAATCTGAAAGTGGCATATGCTTGGTCAGAACTTTCGCTGGGCTGCAACTCAGTAAGTCAGATGAAATATTCAGTAAACTTGTATAATATTTAGCAAAGGAAGAGATGGAAATGGGAAGTTAGAATTAAAGTTCAATAATTAAGGAAAGAGTTTCTGATAAGTGACAAAAATTGTGGTAGGGTTCTCCAGAGAAGCAGGACTAATGGGAGATAGATGATGATAGGTAGACAGACAAACAAACAGACAGATAATAGATATTTATATGAATAACAAGAGGAAATTTACTATAAGAATTGGCTAATATATTGTGGAAGTTGATAGACCACTTGTAAATTAGATAATGATGGGATCCAGTTCTATAATGATAGGTGAACCTGTAGGTCTGAAAAGAAAAAGCTGTGATGTATTAGGGCAGAAGATGATGGGTAGAGAGAGGCAGAGACAGACAGGTAGACAGAGGGAGGATGGGAGAGAGAGAGTGGACAGGGAGGGAAAGAGAGGTAAAGAGAGATAGATGATGGATAGATAGATGATAGATAGATAGATATGCTAAATATCTTAAAATAATTCTATTCCAAATCTTAATAAGTTGAAGGACACACATTCCTTCTGACTAATAAGGACAATCTTTCTCCTGTCTACTGATTCAATTGCTAGTCTATTCTGGAAATGTCTCAACCCTTTAGATATTTATAGGTTCTGAGCGGTTCTTAGCTGAATGCTGGCCACATAGGAGGCGCACCATTGCAGAGGGATGCCTGGGAATCTGCCTCTTCTCTGCTCACTAGCTTCCTGGTTTTGCTCTGTTCTTGTAGCTGATCTATCTTTTCTTTGTTTCTTTCAGTAAAACTGCCCATGACAACTGAACTCTGATAGGTTCGTTCTTCTCCTCTCACTTACTCTCCTTTGCTCTTTCTTCTCCTAATTCTTTGAAGTTTAACCCAGAAAACATCCCCTGAACCTCTGAACTTATTTCTACATCTTTATGTAAATTCGGAGTGCAGTTATACATTGTCTCGGTAAGGCAAGTGAACTTCAGTATGCATAGTCTATCTACAATTGACAGAGTTCTCTAGTCCATCTCTCCCTGTCTATCCCTATTATAAATTAGTATATATTGAACTTGCAGCTGGCAAGGCTCAGTGGCTTCTTTCACGGCACCACAGGAAAGTACTGCCACTGGCACCATGCCCTACCCACACCCAGCACTGACCCCGGAGCAGAAGAAGGAGCTGTCTGACATTGCTCACCGAATTGTGGCTCCCTGCAAGGGCATCCTGGCTGCAGATGAGTCCACTGGAAGCATTGCCAAGCGCTTGCAGTCCATTGGCACACAGGACACCGAGGAGAACAGCTTCTACTGCCGGCTGCTGCTGAGTGCTGCTGACTGTGTGAATCCCTGCATTGGGTGTGTGTGTGGGGGGGGGGGGAAGTGGGAGAGTGATCCTCTTCCATGAGACACTGTACCAGAAGACAGAAAATGGACGTCCCTTTCCCCAAATTATCAAGTGCCAGGGTGGTGGTGTGGGCAATTAAGGTAGCTAAGGGTGTGGTTCCCCTGGCAGGAACCAATGGCTAGACTACTTCCCAAGGGCTAGATGGCCTGTCTGAATGCTGTGCCCAGTATAAAAAGGATGGAGCCGACTTTGCCAAGTGGCACTGTATGCTAAAGATTGGAGAACATACTCCCTCAGCACTTGTCATCATGGAAAAATGCCAATGTTCTGGCCCCTTATGCCAGCATCTACTAGCATTGTACCCATAGTGGAGCCTGAAATTCTCTCTGATGGGGACCATGACTTGAAGCACTGCCAGTATGTAACTGTCTACAAGGCTCTGAGCAACCATCATGTCTATCTAGAAGGCACATTGCTGAAGACCAACATGGTCACCCCTGGCCATGCTTGCACCCAGAAATTTTCCAATGAGGAGATTGCCATGACAACGGTCACAGCACTTTGTCACGCAATGCCCCCTGCTGTTCCTGGGGTCACTTTCCTGTCTGGAGGGCAGAGTGAGGAAGAGGCATCCATCAACCTCAATGCTATCAACAAGTGTCGCCTGCTGAAGCCATGGGCCTTGACTTTCTCCTATGGCCGAGCCCTGCAGGCCTCTGCTCTAAAGGCCTTGGGTGGGAAGAAGGCAGCCCCGGAGGAGTACATCAAGGGAACCCTGGCCAACAGACTCACTTGTGAAGGAAAGTATACCCCAAGTGGCCAGTTTGGAGCCACAGCCAGTGAACCTTTCTTCATCTCTAACCATGCCTACTAACCAGAGCTGATCTAAGGTTGCTTTATCAACACTCCAGGCCCCTGCCTACCCACTTGCTATTGAAGAGGATAAACTCTGTTCAGTTTTCCTGTAACCCTTCCTCACAGGCCCTCAAATGACTCAAGGGTTTGCTCACACCAGGGGTGTGTCAGGGATGTATTTTCACAAGTGCTTGCATCCTCGTGAAGAAAGCGGGGTGTGAGTGGCAGAGGAGGAGCTAAAGCATAAGCTTCACTGCTTGCCAGTTTTCACAGAAGATACATAGATTTGCTCTGCAATAATGAAGCATCCCCACATCTCCAAGTCAGCTCTTCTTACATCTCAGGAAACTCATCTAAGGGGGCCCCAGAGTCGAGCTGATAAGGTCTAATGACGGCTAAGAAGCGTGTCTTCGGGTACAAAGAAAAAGTGTGTCAAAACTCTGCACTGCCAACCAAGTCTTGTACTACAGCTGATCTGAATTTGGAATCCTGTGTTACCTCAATTCTGTACAATTCCACCATTTATTTCAATTTCCAGTTCAATTCAGGCCTAATGTTTTCACAGTGAATAAAACCATGTGCTATCCAAATTCACTTTGACAACTACAGCAGAAAAATATGATACTCCTATAGTTTATTATCATAAACCATAATCCAATTAGCTGATAGATATGTCTATTTGTTTTATCCTTTACATATATGTATTTTCATCTTATTCTGTATACGGAAGAGCTCAAAATTGCTATGACTTGGTACACTTTCAGGTAAAAGTTTTCCTTTATTTAAATGCTCAGAATTTCTGTATAACTATGCATGACAGAAATTTAGGCTTGTTGGAGAACAGCTACTCCACTGACAGCAAAAATTATCCAAGAGGGTTAAAAAACATCAGACTTCCCTGTGTGCTGTGCATGGTGGTTGCATTATGTGCTGTCATTAAAATATTCTTTCCCCTTATAAGTAATCATCACCCACTGGGGCATCTCTTTGTCTTGGCGGGACTCTGTAGTTATACCTAAAGTATGTGTTGTCAGCCAGAAAGAACTTCACACAAACATAATGATTATATCCTAGTTATTTTTCAATAAGGGGCATGTGTTTCCACTCACATGACTTATATCATAAGATGTGAATTACAACTGTAGTAAAAAGAAAATAAAACGAAGAAACTGGTCAGAGTTGTTTTTCTTTCCTTCCTACTAAAGTCTTATGCCTGGTGAAAATTATGAACAAGAAAGCCAGTACAAGAAAACCAGGCCTTTATATAGGCAGGAATTCTGAGACATTGGGTGATCTCATGTTGATTAGCTTCAGGCTTTCAGGATTATCTTGAATACTATGCGCATGGTTTGATCACCCTGCTTTTCCTTTTGCTTTCAGACCCTATCTTTACACTCACCAGAGTGCAGTTAAAGAGTATTTGGAGGGGCACCAAGCCTGAATATTCTGAGAGTGCTCACCAAGACATGCAGACAGAATGAGCCTGTGTTCACAGAGATCAAGACAAGTTTTCTTTTTCTTTTCATTTTCCCTTTTCTTTCTTTCTTCCTCTCTTCCTCTCTCTCTCTCTTTCTCTCTTCCTTCTTTTC
>NC_034610.1:52472708-52486302 GCF_900095145.1 Mus pahari | reverse complement strand
AGAGAGAGAGAGAGAGAGAGAGAGAGAGAGAGAGAGAGAGAGAGTTTCATGGTGGTGCCTTCCTCCGACTTCTCCCTCCTGTATATTTTACTTCCAGTTTTTGAAGTAGTTCATTACATCATTTCCAGTCAGACCATGTCTTACACCTTAAAATAATGTGAGAAGGCATTCCTGAGTAAAGAAATTATCCCTATTATTGAAAACATGAGGATTGTAGTAATAAAGAGATAGGAAACTAATATGAATTAGCCTCAAAAAAAAAAAAAAAAAAAAAAAAAAAAGCATCCGAGAACACTGGCCCAAGTCAGATTCACTTTCCTCTGGAATAGGAGAGACATCGTTTTACCCATTTAAAGTGCAGTTTGCTGACAGCTCCTCATCCCTAAGACAGGAGCACATCTTCTAGTCAGCCTAGCTCAGCACAGTGCTGTGACTTGGGGCTTCCTGTTAGTTTTCCACTTCTCATGGTTCTTCTGAAGGGGAGAGCAGAGATTACTAAGGAATCTTGTTTGTGCATCACACTGTCCCTTTGCTACTAAAGATCAGTTATGACTCATGATTTCCTGGAAAAGATATGGGCTGAATAAAAATTACCCCCAATTAGAAAAACAACTGTGGAATAAATTTTCTCCTTAGTGTAACTTCTTTCACGAAGCCTCAGATTTTGGTTCTATCTCACTTGACAAATACATATGGTAATTAGTCAGCATTAATTTGAGTGTTTAAATGTGCACGGCTCTGGCTTAGAGTTGCATCTGGCCATGTTACCACTCTCACTTTTGCTGTTAGATCTGATTTTATATTTCATGAGAATTTATCAGTGAGATGTTTCTCTTTCCAGCTAGAATACGAATAAATGAACATGTCCTTCGGTTTCCCCTGTAATATCTCTGGCAGCCACAAGCGTTATTGATATGATTAGGTCTCTCTTATTTTCTCCAGGCAGGTGGTTCCCTAGTTTTCAACAGAGCTGAAGGCAAACTTAATCTAGTTGTCAACTGGTAGGTCATTAAAATGATTTTCGATGATAGATCACCATGCAAATTTTGGCATGAAGAGCTGACATGGGTCAAAGAATCCTGTCATTTCTGTGAAAATAACCTTCACATTCTTATCTTCCTTTTTGTTAACAAGTTTTCCTGGTGTTGTCTTATAAAGGTGGAAAATAGGAAAGAATTGATGACATGGCCTGTTCCTTCTGGCAAAAAAAAAAAAAAAAAAAGAAAGATATTTATGCAATACTGAGTCAATTGCAAAAATACTCTCCCATCCATCAATGGGGACCATTTTTGTTTAGTAATTATTTGTCAAAATTCATAATATAGGTATTTTTACAGAATCAATACTATTATTATTAACACCCCAATAAACAACAAATATTTTTCACCTTAGAGAAATAAATGGGTTCTTTCATATTAGCACTTATTTTGTTTAGGTTTTCTAAGCATAAAAAAAGATGAGGTAAATTATGTTTTAGAAATGAATTCTAGTTAAGTTCTAGATGCAACCTAACAATATAAAGAACTTACTTAGTTTATTCAGGATGATGAGTTGGCACATGTTCCTCCCAAGTCCTATTGGCTGAACATGAATAAGGTGGAAACCTTATCTTCAAAAACAAATAAATTTTTCCATATATTGCATCTTTCTCAATTATTTAAACTCATGACTAAATGAGGTACAAAGTAAGAGGCTTTGCGGACTCTTTTCCAAGCTTCTTTTGGAGTTCGTAAACAGAAAATACCCATGCTTACCTGCATCTTGTTGATAATCCTCATTGTTATTTCAGGTGGAAGAACTGTCATATCTTCTGCATTTTCTTTTATTTATTAATTTCAGATTTTTTGTGGTTGTTCAAGTCTCACTTTATAGTGTCTGCTGGTCTGAAGCTTACTACATATCCTAAGCAAACCTTGAAATCATAGCAATCCTCGAGCCTTAGCTTCTCAAATGCTGGAAATAAAAACATAAGCCATCAGGCCGCACTCTTCTGCATCATTTTAAGAACTTGTTTGTATGAGTTTTATAAATTCTAGGTTCCCATTATTTTTCTCTCTTAAGTTAACATGCCTTGTAAGTGCCAAATGTGAAGTCTCACACATGGAAAATTCATCCATTAAGTTGATATTTGTACAAATTCAATGACCTAAATAAAAACTTTTTCATTATTTCAAATTTCTCTGATCTGTGTATGCTTTCTTACATTCTTTTATTTGGAACTATGGGAGACTTTTAAATCAGCAAATGAGAGAGATAAGATTAATGTTGAGGAATCACACTGGAAGATAATGCATCTGTACATTTCAGATAGATAAACATATGGGCAAGTGGATAATATTTGCAAGAGTTTACAGCTGGGAAGAAAATTAGAAGTATTTTCAATTTGACATGCACTAAATCAAATAAAATATTTTGAAGGAGATGGGAGGAACAATGAATCCCTAACAGGGTAGTGACCAGACAGAGGGGAGCCCCACTGAAAGCATAGAGGGGAGCAAATTATTTTGTCAAGAAGCTAATTTGCATGGCTGGAACAGCTGTACCTTTAATTGTTTTATTAGCTACTTTTTTTTTCACAACATGAGTTCCAAAGTAATAAAATTACTTAGACAAAGCAAAGGAGTTGTTTTCATCCCATTTTCTCATATTTGTTTGATTTTTGCTGGGGCTAAAATATTTCTCAACTTTCTCAACTTTTAAAATGCTGTTTTAGAGCCGGGCGTGGTGGCGCACGCCTTTAATCCCAGCACTCGGGAGGCAGAGGCAGGCGGATTTCTGAGGTCGAGGCCAGCCTGGTCTAAAAGAGAGTTCCAGGACAGCCCGGGCTATACAGAGAAACCCTGTCTCGGAAACAAACAAACAAACAAACAAACAAACAAAAAAACTAAAATGCTGTTTTAGAGGACAACTTTCTATAATCTAGGACTGGTGAGGGATAACATTCTTCAAATAGTGATTTTTATTATGCTGATGTGGCCCGTAGGGGATGCAGTTCATATTCAGGGGAGAGGCTACCAACATGTCTGTGTTTTACCATGCAAAATCCATGATCACAAGATGGAGAAAACATTTTGGGAGTTGACTAATTATATGTTCTTAGCATTTTCTGTATTCAAGAGCACAGCTGATAACTCCCCAGCCATTTTGCTTCCTTGTTATTAAGGCATTGCTGACATGTAGTATATCTGGAAAGGAATGCACAAACTCACAGTTTTCAATTAAAAATGCAAATAATCAAATGCCTAAATTAGAAAAAGCCTCATGATACTTAGAGAAGTAAATGATAAGTATTAAAATCAAATAAGAAATATTAAAACGGGATGACATTTTCTTTTTCACTGTAGTACTAGTAATACAAATGAAGGTGGACCCATCTTTGGTTATGGCCACAACAGGGTATGTTCATTGACAGGCTTACTCTCACATAGTATTTGCACAGTTGTGAGAAATGTTCTTTACATGAAATAAAATCAAGATAAACAAAACACCTAGTGGACCACGTTTTTATTAATTTAAAATAAAAGTAGTTTTATTGAACCCCTGGGTAGAGTAATCTTTATAATAAAGTATACTTCCTTTAAAAAGTAGAAGAGTCTCAATAATAAGAGTATAGCAATATATTTGGATAACTCACGTAATGGGTCATATTTTATACCATGAACAAGACTGACAGAATTTTTTTTCTCTTAATTTGGATTGTAAGTGAGACTAGACAATAAAAAGGCACAAGACATATGCAGTGGACTTACATACTATAAAGGAAAAGCAATCATGGCAGTTAGGTAAAGACACTGATTCTGCCTGAATGTTTTCTGCTCAGATTAATCAGAGGACGTGATCTTCTGTCTCCATACAATATGAAGTGAAGCCCTGGAATCTTCCGGAAGCTCATATTACAAATGTAGGCATTAATAAGAGCACACCTGAGTTTACATTCTCAGAAAAAAATGAAAAAGCAAGAGGAGGCCCATGTAATTGGAGGAGAGTGGCAGAGAACAGAACTGGGAAGAGAAGACCCAAAAGAGTTCCTAGAGGACCATCACAAGAGGTTACCGGGCAGAGAAGAACTTTGAAGTTATTCTGAATGAGCTGGAGTCATGCAATAATGACAGATTACAGTTTCTGCTATATAAGAAACAGATTATGAAAGTGGCATAACTAAATCAAGATCACTGTGATCCTTACAGTAGTAATGAATAAAATCTCAGCCAGACTGATAGCTTTATACGTGACCATATGTGGCAGGATTCAGGAGAGACTTGCACAGTATATCCAGTGAGAATTTTTCAGATGTGACAACAGATGGAAATAACGTATTTATTCACCTCTTCTTATGCATATGTGGCTTTGATACAATACTTATGACCAACTATACCAAATGATAAAGGAAATGGCTGTGGTGGCTCTGAAAAGAACTGACTCTAAATGAGAGTGCATTGAAACAGGGGAAGTTACCAAGAAGGGACTGAAATTAATATAGCTAGAAGATAACTGCCCAGTCAGGGATTGTAATTGACATAGAAGACTGTCCAAGTTGCTCATGTGACTTCCTCGTTAACGCTGACATATAAAATGTGATGATGTGAGGTGCCCTTGATCTGTGTCTTAAGAAAATAATTGAAGTCTCCATTTTCTCATTTCCTGCCTTCTGGCAGAACCAGAAAATTAATCAACTGATAATAGAACTGGTACACAATTTTGGCATCTTCCAGAAACTGATATATTATATGTCTAGGAAACAAATGCCTATTGCACGTAAAATTTTATTAATTAATTTATTAATTAATTTATTAATTAATGCTACATTTACCTAGATAAATTAGTACTGGAATACAGTTGATGTTTTCAAAATTATGTAGCACTAACTTCAACACTGGGTAATAATAAACACTGACATTAGAGGCTGGGGAAAATAAACATGTTTTAGAATAGCATACTTTCGATAAAACTGTTCCTGTTGAAAAATCAGGTCCTATGCCTTTAAGGCTGTGAGTCAAGAACCAGAGGTTGGAAAGCAGAATATTATAGTTTCTGCTTATAGTTATTCTTATTGCACTTTATGAGACACTGCTAGAAAGGTATGACTTCATATAAGAATTCTTATCTTTGAAAGCTTAAATAAAAGGAAATATATTAAATCCCCAAATATGAAGGCTGATAAGGTTGAAAATATCTTAATGCAGGTGAGCCGAAGATACCCCATAGACCTACCACAGCAGGAGACACTACAATGTGCAAATATGTGGTGGGTATATGCGTGAGAAAGAGAAGCAGAATAGTTTGAGCATCATGAAGAGAGGTGGAACAGGAACTGGAGATGTGAGGGTGAAGAGGAATAGACTGTTGTGAGTAGCCTGCCCTACTACCTAAGGCCATAGTGGAGTCCTCGCCTATGTTGTTACTGAGGACACATCTGGGTCCATGGCCATGCAGCAGCAGGGGTTGTGTCAATGTCCATGGCTCATATTACCACTAATGACCATGGTCCATTTGCAACTATCTAGATGTCCAAGGGCTGTGCTTAGCTGGCCCTACCATCACTGGCTACCACACTCTAGAGAGCTGGCCCCACCTCTTTGGGGATGCAGTATACGGGGGAGACAAGGCTCTGCATCTTGCCTTGGTAGCATAGTAGAGCTGGCCCCAGTGGTGCAACTTGGGTGAGTAGGCCTAGAAGGTGTGAGCTCAGGAAAGCTGATCCCATCACTTGTCTGTTGTGAGATGGTGTAGTTGTGGGGATTGTGCCCTCCAGCCCTTGCCTTCTGTGGCAGTCAGCAGTTGGAAGAGCTGATAACAGGGTCATGAGATTGGAAGAGCTGGCCCTGCCCTTCACCAACTGTAACACTCAGAAGAGTCAGTCCTGAACTAGGACTGGGCAGCACAGTAGAACTGGCGCTGGTGGAATGGGTACTGGTAAACCAATCCCAAGGGCTTGAGAGTGAGAGAGCTGACCCTTCCTATTGCTGACTGCAGGACTACAGTTGGTCGATCTAGCCAGAGCAGTGCTGGAGAGCTCTCCCTGTTGGTGCACATGTGGGAAGCTTGCAGGCCAACCAACTCAGATACCACCCAGGCCCAGATCCAGGGTTTTGAGTTGGTCCACACCAACATTTACCTCAATTATGAACTGCTGGAGTGCATGAAATTGTTGGTACTGTACATTCAAAACTGTAGTTTCCACTACAAGAGATTTCTATGCTTTGTTTTGTTTTGTTTTGTTTTACTTTTGTCTTTTCTTTGGGAGGGAGGTTGTAAGAGCAGAAGACAGACAGGCAGGGATATGAGCAGGATTGGGTGTTCCTGTGAAATTCACAAAGAATCAATAAAAAGTTTTAAAAAATATCTTAATGGTCTAGAACTCAGTAGTATGAAATGGGATTGGGAAAAACCTCATTGCAGAACTACTCTGTTTAAAGGAAAACTGGGTCACTGACTTTTCTGACTTGGACAGTTCTCTAGTAGATCAGAAGTGTGGGAGCTTTGAAAGAATTGCTTTGACATGAAATTTTAAGCCGAAGTTTTATCAGAAAGCTTTTGTCATTGCCCAGAGCGGCACCCTGCCTGGCAGTATTTCATTAGCAACACGAAGCAGGGTCTGCCATTTATTATATGGTCTACTCTTTGTCCACTGGGTGTTTGTACTCTTTGGTCCCTGAAGCAACTATGCATGCTGGGTAGCAGGGTGTGGAAGAAAGACATTTATTCACCTTGTGGTTCATGGATGAATAGACTATAAATAACTAAATGTAACTCTACTGGAGAAAACAGCATATCGATCAGAATTGCTATAGTTCAAGCTAGGTTTTATCACTGGATCCAAGTTTTTATTACATAGTCTAGGCAGGAGAGGATGTGTAGAAAGATATTTAAAAGTCAAAAGATTTGGTTGAGGCAGTAATGGCTAGCTGTTACCTAAATGTATTCTACCCTTTCCACACTGCTAAGTTAAAACATAGGGGGAAGATACTTCACAAAGTCCTACATCTGGCCTCTCCATATCTATGTGCATCATGCAACTAATCTGACATAAGGGAATATCGATATCTATATTTACCTAGCTATATCTACATAGATATAGACCGTACAATAATGGAACTCTATGTCACCTTTTGATAGATTTCGGTCAGGGGCGTCATCAGAGTTTTCAGATAACTGTGCTAAAAAATGCAAACAAATTTTGTTTTTAAGCTATAATTATGAGAAAACAAACATTCCATATAACAGAGAAAGTAGGTATTGAATAAGCTTACAGGCTATTAAGGCACTGAATCTGAAGACTGTCCTACTGCTACAATTGACAGTATTTGGTTACTTTTTAATAAATGTGCTCATATGTGGGCTGAGGAGAGCGCTTAGTTCATAAAGTACCTGCTGCCCAAGTATGGGGAGCTGAGTTTGGATTCACAGGACCCATACAAAAAGCTGGGTGTGTCAGGGCACATCTGTAGCCCCAGCTCTAGCAGATTGGTGAAAGAGGGAGAGGCAGGCCAATTCTGAGAGCTCTTTGGTGATACAATTCAGATAATCATATATATATATATATATATATATATATATATATATATATATATATATATGAGAGAGAGAGAGAGAGAGAGAGAGAGAGAGAGAGAGAGAGAGANGAGAGAGAGAGAGAGAGAGAGAGAGAGAGAGAGAGAGAGAGAGAGAGAGAGAGAGAGAAAGTTTCAGCTAGTGGCCCACAGTCACCTAATGAGTAGGTAAAAAAAAAATGGAACTTCTAAAGCACATGTGTCAGTATAGTATTCCATTTGGAGGGAAATGGCTGATACAAATTGCTGTGGTTGAACTTTATATGACCCAGCACAAGTGAACGCCTGGGCCAAGTAGTGGGAGTGGGTGAGTAGGGGAGCAGGGGTGGGGGGGTGGGTATAGGGAACTTTCAGGATAGCATTTGAAATCTAAATAAAGAAAATAATAATAAAAAAATTAAAAATAAAATGTTACAAATATTTACAGCATTTTCTCCCGTTAGATGAATATCCTTACAAACAGAAAAGGGAATTTTATGACAGACCACGTAAAACACTAGACAATTTTCGAGGCATCTAGCTGTACTATTCCTTCCTCAAATACAGTTCTCAAAACAACNGTCCATCCTTCTGTCCCACTCTGTTCATAGTCAACTCCCACTTTCTCTAAGTAGTCTATTCAGCAATATAAAGTGGTTTTATATAAAACAGTGATTGTCTTGTATATTTTGATAAGCAGCAGTACTAGATTTCATTTGTAATACAGTTTGTAGTATTGGAAGAAAAGGATTCTGTGATTGTCTAAGTGAATTATGTTATAAATGCAAAGAGGAGAAAATATTGAAAAATGTATTTTCTAAAAAAAGTGTTTTTAAAAAAATAAAAAAAAATAAACAAGTAAAAGAAAAAAAACAAATTGCTGTGGTTGAAAACTTAAGGGTTATTCCACCATTGTATCTTCTGGGTAAATTATGACTGAAATTCCCTGATAAATCTCATATATTTACATACTATTTGAATACACAAGCTAAAGGACAGCTAGGGTTCTGCACTGTTAGCAGTAGTTGACTAATCTGCTCTACTTCCTGGCAGCAGCTGTGCAAGTTCCTCGATTCGCTGCCTCAATGCTCTAGATTCTCGAATGAAAGACACACACACACACACACACACACACACACACACACAGAGTCTTCTATGGCTGGGGCATTCTCAAACTTCCACATTGCTAATGCCTCCCCTCCAATACTCCTGAGTTACTACTTACTAAAACCTATATTCCTTCTCTGCTACCCTAGACCCAATGGGAGGGGTGCCCTGGGGTCACTCTTTCCCAGCTCTTACATGGCTGTTAGTATGTCTTCTGCCATTTTCTAAAAGTCCCATCTCTTTCTCCCTGCCCAGCCATTAGCCACTGGAAACTTTATTTACCAATCAATGCCAACTGGGGGCAGGGACCCTTAGCATCTTACATGCAGACAGACGCTCAGGTTCCCTGTTACTTTGGGGAGCAAAATTAACACAAGTAGCATTAGAACCAGTCACAGCACTGTACACCAATACTGTGTTATGTGTTCATATCACTAGCCAAAGATAACTTTACTTCATAAATTCTCCTCTTTATGTTAGATGGCTCATATTTTGAAAGTCATTAATTGGCCCTTCCTGGAATTCAATTTTCCAAGCAGGAAATGGCTAGACAGAGTTTTGGGAGTAAATACTTATTGAAAATAAAAGTTCATATTACCAGGATTTTTCTGCAATACTTCCATGGTAACCATTGTTTACATTGTTACTCTTTAACACTGAGGGAATACCCTAATCCTAATGCTTGTCTTTTGAGTTTTAATTTTTCTCCTGAAGAATTGACATCTCACTCCACTCTTGTATATAGCCTTGATCACCTGACTTTGCCTCTCTGAAAGGGGCCCTGGGTCAGAGTAAGAGCAGGTGCTAAGTGCTCCAGACCTGCACAAGCCCTGTCAAGTTCTAGGCTTTACTTAGATAAACGACTTCGACTGTCCTCTTTCCTGCAGTCCTTGACTATACTCTGAGGCACAGACTTCCCATAGACTCCCTTGCCTAATTCATGGGGCTCAGCCTTGAATGTCATGTTCTTGGTTCTCAAGGATCAGGACTCAATCTGATCATATCACAGGTCTCCAAAATCATTGCCAAAAAATAAAGAAGTCTCTTGTTTCTATCCTTGAGGACTGTTGGTTTCTGAAGATAGCACTGTTGCCTTGAAGCCCAGAAGTTCTTTCAAATCATACACTTGCCAATTTAAAGACTAATATTAGAGAGCTAGACAGTGTGGTGCATGCCTTGTAAGACATAGCATTCTGGATGTTGAGGTAGGAGGATTGGGAATTGAAGGCCAGCATGAGTTCAGCCATGAATTCTAGGCCAGCCTGGGCTGTGGGGCCTGATCTCAGGGAAACAAACAAAAACCCCACCGACAAGGTAATCATAATAACAATAGGGAAACATGTTTTATCCTAAACTTTCCTCACTTAGAAGTTAAGGCACCTCGGATAGATACAGGAAAATGCTATGTTTCCCAAGTGAGTTTGAATCTACTCAAGTTGGTAACAAAGCTTAGCTATCATAACAAGCAATTTAAAAATAGGCTAGAAATTCCCCTGTAGCAAGTACAGTACTGCCATTCTCTTACCATTTTCACTGGCCTCATCTTCTTTATTTTTATTCCCTAAATTTTGTACAAAACATTCCTCTGCTTCTGAAGATATCTAAAAAAATTGAGATATGTAAGCCACTCTTCAGTTACAAAAAGTTCTAGTGAACTCTTCAAGTTTCAAAACCCTGAATTTAATTTCATATGTAAAGTCATTTTTTTTTTAAAAAAAAGGTAATATTTATACATCTGTAATGGCTATTCCTGGTTGTCAACTTGACTATATCTTGAATGAACAGTAGTTGGAGGGCACACCTGTGACCCAGAGCTTGAGGCTAAAAGATACAAGTTTCTGACCTGGATCTTGGCATGGAGATCTTGAGGCATAGTGGCCACAAAATGTTTAGGTCCAGGTAAAGTATTGCACACCTATAATCCCAGGAGATTAAGGCAAGGAGTTTTGCATTCAATGTCAGTCTGGGGCAAAGCAAGTCCTAGATCTAGGTGTGGTGGTAGACAACTTTAGTCTGTGCCACACCTTCTGCTGGAGACCTATATAAGGACACTGGAAGAAGGAAGATTCACTCTTCTTTGCCTGCTTGCATTTACTTGCCAGCATATCTATTGGAGTCTACTTCTACAAAAGACCACCTGAAACAACTAGCCTCATGGGACTGAGCAACTACTAGATTCTTAGACTTCCCATTCACAGCTAACCATGTCTGGTTAGTTGAACTACAGACTGTAAATGATCACAATAAATTCCCCCAGTATAGAGAGACACTTCATAAATTCTGTAACTCTAGAGAACTGGCTAATACAGAACTTGGTACTGGGAGTGGGGTATTTATGTGATAGGCCTGGCCATGTTTTTGTTTTGAAGAATGTGGATTTGGAGAGTTTGGATTTGGAAAGCATTGGGATGCTTTAACAGGGGCATAATGGACTATCCTAGAAGAAATATGGAACTTTATTTCTGTGAGTTGTTTTCAACTGTGCTGACCTGGCCCAAGAGGTTTCAGTGGAGAAGAATTTCAGTGTGTGGAATAGAGACTTTTTTGTGGTATTTTGGTGAAGAATGTGGCTGCTTTTGGCAATGTCCAAAGAGTTTGCCTGAGGCTCAGGTGAAGAAATTTAGATTAATTGCTTTGAAAAAGAAAGTCTCAAAGCAGCCTGATATACATTCTGCTGTGTGGTTACTTAAGTTCACTCTTATGTAGAACATTTTAATGAAAAGGAGCAAGTTGAGAAATTAAAAAATACAAAATATATGGCTCAATGGTTCAATTAAAGGGTCACTAGGAATCCTATATACTAGAAGATACCAGATTAAGGGAGTAGGACTTTGGGGCAAGATCCTACCCAGCTTAGAACCAGGCATAGTGTACATAACTTTAATCCCAGGAGATAACCCAAGCAGATCTCTTGACTTCAAGGTCAGCCTGGGAAAAAGCAAGTTCTGGAAGGTGAAGAAAAGCTTAAGTCCAGGCATGGTGGTACACACCTTTAATCCTAGGAGAAAGGCATGCAGATCGCTGAGTTCAAGGTCCATCTACAAAGAAAGATCCAGAATAGCCAATCTTAGGTAGTGAAGGAATTGGAAAACAGAAGGCTAGTGACAATGTAATAGAACATAGGGGCCACGGCAGGAATGTGATGGTTAATATATGCTTGGCCCAGGGAATGACACTATTTGGAGGTGTGGTCTTGGAGTAGGTGACTCACTGTGGGCGTGGGCTTTAATACCCTGGCCTGGAAGTCAGTCTTCCACTAGAAGACTCTCATCTGAACTCTCAACTCCTCCTGCATCATTCCTGCTCCTGCCTTGACAATAATGGACTGAACTTCTGAACCTGTAAGTCAGTCCCAATCAAATATTGTTCTTATAAGAGTTGCCTTGGTCATGGCGTCTTTTCACAGCAGTAAAACCCTAAGACAACATCCAAGGGGGGCTTCAACGTATGATTTAACCAAATACTGAGGTTTATAATCTCAAATCAACAACTTTGGTCTGCACTGACACATAAAAACATGAAAATAGTTTTTTGTTTGTTCGAAGAAACATCCATGACTTTCTGAAAAACAATTGTTTTTAACTATTTGCTCTTTTCTGTCAGTTTGGAAAGATCCTGACCTTTCTGGGACTTGTGTAGAGGCCCCGTTTCTTGTAAGGGCTTGGGAGTAACAGCTTGTTTTCATGGAAGTTTCCATAACTGGATGTAGCTTTGTGACTGATGGAGGGGCCTCCTCTCCCTAGGGCACTGAGAAAGTGTTAAGCATTGTTGAAGTATTGTTAAAAATCACTGTTGACTCTGAGTTTAGATTGTGAGCACCCCGTGTCCAATTTGCTATAAACAAACAAAGACATTGAGCACTTGGTGATTTGTCTCCTTCAGAAGCAGCTATCAGAATATCTTTTGCTGTGGAGTTTGAATCATTGGCTTCACAGCCAGTAGGACAAAACTTGTCCTAATACCAGCCACTATGAACCCATGACAAATGCCTCAGTATGAGTGTGCCCAGACTGACTACCATGGCTGTTAAAGGTGTAGCCTTTGCCAGGGCTGTTTAAACAGTTTGTACCAGACTTGTCATGCTATAAATAGGCCTTGAGGAGCTGTAGGTGGCTCTTGAGCATGTCCTTTACGATAATATACAATGATATGATTGGCTCGGACAAGTGTCAAAGCAAATGGCTGTGATTGGCCCAAATACTCCTTTTTTTTTTCAGGCTACGCAATTCTGACTACAGAGGTTCCCTCCCAGAATCATCTGGGAGATACCGCCGGGCTGCAGAGATTTGCTTAGTAAGGTTGTTAGCTCAGGTTGTCCCCTCTTGCCAACTTTCAGTCATACAATCTGAGCTGGATCGGCAAGAAATAATGGACAGCAGAAAGCAGAGATAGTAGCAAGAACTCTAAGACAAGGACAATGACCAATGGAGAGACAGCAGGAATGGACCCCTAGGCCCTGATAGGTAGATCCTCTGACCCCCAACCTGGTTCCACTGCGTAGTCCACACTGTGGCTGCCAACCCAGTCATCTTGTCAGGATGTGGGAGTTGCCTGATGTAGCTGCCTGCGGCCACACTAACTGGGTTCCTAAGTGGGAGGCAGGAGCTGTATGGGAGAAAACGGTGAGAGAAATGATGGAGGCCAAGACATAATTTTCTGTTCAAGGCCCCAAAGTTAACTAGGAGTCTGTGCTTACCAAGAGGGGAGGCCCATCCCCCACCAATCCATTCTTGGTGCCTGTTGCCAGCCTGTAGATGTTCTTTCTGCCTGATGCTGTCTCCAGAACATCTCAAGAGCCTCTCAGTAGGTTGCAGTGTCTTGGAGAAGAGCAGTGGCAGGTGACAGAACAATAGAGCCATCTAGGTCAGCCGTGGTGGTGCACACCTTTAATCCCAGCACTTGGGAGGCAGAGGCAGGTGGATTTCTGAGTTCCAGGCCAGCCTGGTCTACAGAGTGAG